>NC_080162.1:13550216-13802716 GCF_950295315.1 Erinaceus europaeus
CCAATCCCCTCTCAATTTCACTCTATCCTGTCAATTTTTTAAAAAGGGAAAAAATGACCATGGGAGAGGCAGATTCATCTTGCAGGCACCAAGCCCCAGCAGTTACCCTGTTGACCATATTAGGGAGCTACTCTCTTCCCTGGTCCAGCTTTCTGGTCCTTTTTCCAACCATGACATCATCTCCCCAGACAATAACTTGGATCCACTGGCATATTAGATTTCAGGCTCAGGGGAAAAAAGAAAAAGAAAAAAAAAAAACTAGTATAGCCACAGGCCCTTTGGAATATAACTAAAATATGCCTACTAGCTGTCTACAAAATGGAGGACCCCCCAACTCTTCATCTGCACTATTCCAGCCTTTAGGTTCATGATTGGTCAACAATTTGTTTGGCTTTGTATGTTAACTCTCTTTTCAGCCACCAGGTTCTAGATGCTAGCATGATGCCAACCAGTCTTTCCTGGAGAGACAACCCCACCATGTGTGCTGGATCTCGGCTTCCCCAGAGCCCTTCCCCACTAGGGAAAGAGAGAGGCAGGCTGGGAGTATGGATCAACCTGTCAACCCCCATGTTCAGCGGGGAAGCAATTACAGAAGCCAGACTTTCCACCTTCTGCATCCCACAATGACCTTAGGACCATACTCCCAGAGGTTAAAGAATAGGAAAGCTAGCAGGGGAGGGGAGGGGATACAGAGTTCTGGTGATGGGAATTGTGTGAAGTTGTACCCCTCTTATCCTATGGTTTAGTCCATGTTTCCTTTTTATAAATATTTTTTTTTAAAAAAGCCAAAAAATAAAAGAAAATAAAAGAATGTGAGGCCCACAAGGGCAGACTTTGTTTGGCTCCTTGCTATATGCCACATGCCTCCAACACTGGAGCTGAGCATTGTAGACACCCAGTAATTAATGACTGAGTCACTACATGAATAAGTAGATGAGTCACTCTGCCCACAACACTGCTGAAAGGCAGTGTTAGATACCCATTTCACAGATGAAAAAACTAAGACCCAGGACCCAAGCTAGCTCACCCACTAGAAAATTCACTTTACCATTTGCAAAGGCCTGGGTTTGCAGCCCAATGCCACATGGCAGTAGTCTGACACCAGGGGGTGAGGGTGTGCTTATGCCTCTCTCTGTCCCTCTAGGTATCTGTATGAAATAAAAAGAATTTTAAAAGTTGGAGAGTGAAGATATCCATGTGTGCCATGTGACACCATTAAAAAGAAATAGAAACAAAGTCTCAGAGATGTTGAGTAATTTTCTCAAGGACACACATTCTGTGAAATAAATAAATATAGAAGAAGAAGGAAGAGAAAGAAGAAAGGGAAGAGTAGGAGGAGAAAGAGGAGAGAGAGAAAAAAAATAGTGTCTTATCTATGCAAGAGTCTATGATTCCAAAATTATTTCCTCAAGCTTAACATCTCCAAATTTTAAGGTATGTCTTGGGCCACCTTCAAGGGATTTTTCCACCTTCCCTATCACATCTGAGCTAATATTTACCTAACATTTTTATTTAAGTCACTTATAGATTATGCAAATAACCTTACTTTAAAATAAAGGCAAACATTTTTATGGAAATCCTCACACTGAAATAGATATAATCATATTAAAATTCAAAATATTCACCACTGTGTTTTGAAGCAAGAATATATTGCCTGCCTTTGAAAGCACTGACTGCATCATTCTGCATACCCCAGGATTGGCTCTGAATTCAACCACCCTTGGCATCAGAATCTTGTACATATGTCTTCTTAATTCTCCTTGTCCATTCAGCTTCCTGCTCACAAGTGCCTCTGCTTTCACAGGGAGGGCATTCCTCGTGGAAACCGGGCCAGAAAGAGATTTCAAAGCTCAAAGTATATGTGCAAATATACATGTGAACCCCCTATGAGGAGTTCACGTGAGCCCGTGCTCACTCCATCTCCCCAACTGAAAGAAAAAAGTAAGATGCAGGCAGCAGGGAGAGAAATTAATTGAAAACTTGAGGCTGTCAAGCCACAGTGAGGAAAATCTCTCCGTGAGTTAAAGATCGAGGACATAATCAGGGAAAGTGGTTTCTATAAAAGCTTGATTGGTTGATCGAAATCACTAGTCATCCTGAAAATAATTGCCTGGAAGAAAGCACTGAGTGACCTGCCTGCTTGGAAAGGAGCAGTTGAGACGACAGCCAAACCGTCCCTCCAATCGTCCCCCCCTTCCGCTCGGCCTGAGATGATGAACTGAATCTGCTTAAGGAAGTATATTGCCTCATTATTTTCTGCTCTGACATCCACGCATATTTCTTGTGGATGTTAACTCTCAACAACATAGAGGAAGTGTTTGTGTTCTTTGTTTCTGCAGCTTTTTCATTTGCATGTCAGCATTTTATAAATATTCCATCTGTAGTCTTGGCAAGGCAGAAGAATGATAGAGAGGCCATGTGCTGTGGGCAAAGCTACTAGGAAAAGGGCCCTGATGGGGGAACTCCTCAGAGTGCCCACTGGGTTCTGTTCTCTGCATGCTTTCTGTCCCCCATACTCCTTGATACCACAGCGCTATCAAAGCACAAATATGACCACACCTTTTGTGAAACTTAAAATTTTCAGCCACTCTCTAATGCCTACTGAGAGGATCGGGAATGTGACTGACAAGCAAGGCCCTTCCAGGATCTAACCCCTGCCTAGTTCTTTTAGGTTAACTTCTCTAATCTTCTCTACATCAACTAAAAATCCTTCCTGTTCCTGCAGTTATGCTCCTGCCTCTGTTGTTTTCATTGTTTAGAGAGGCCATTTCTTTTACTCAGATGCCCTGTCTTAGAAATTCCTCTTTATCTTTGAAAAGTCACATGAAAGTTCCTCTCACGAACCTCCCTACCCAGATCAACTAACTTAAGAAAGATCAGCATTCAAAGTCTTAACTTTCTCCCTTAGTGAAGCTGTTGTCTATTATTGTCTAAGACAGGCTCATATCCACCTCCTTGTAGAAGTCTTCTCTGATTGTTTTTATTTTCCCCTGAGTGTTCTTTAGTAAAATCTGTGTGCCATATCTGAACCATTTCTTGCCAAAATTTTTGACCATGGCATTATCTTCCAGCAATTTGTCCTGAATAAAAAAAAAATTAAAAAGTTGATTAAGGATTTATATGCATGAATGTTTATTATATCATATTTTATAATTACAAGAAAAGTGAAAATAACCAAGTGTGTAATGGTTGGAGGTGGTTATGTAAAATTTATCTATGCGGCCATTAAAAATATTATAAAAAACTTGTGAGGACATGGAAAAATGTCCATGAAGTAATGCCAGTTAAAACACAGAATCTAAAAGCATATGTAAAATATGATCCAAATTTATGGAGAAATATATATATTAAAATATATTTTAATATAAAAGTGGGTACCTGAATGATGAATAGCACAGGCTCCAGAAATAGGCTGCCTCAGTGAGTTTTGTCCTGTGACCCTGAGAATATTACTTAACCATACTTTGCCTCATTTGTTTTATCTGTAAGGCTAGAATAATAATAACAATAATACCTTCCATGTAGGGTTACTCTGATGTTATATTATGTAATACCTGTAAAATAGATGAAATTACACCTGGTATTCAGCATGTGCTATATAAGGATTAGTATTTTTCTTATTATACATTAGAAAAAAAAAAACTGCCAGAAAGTAAAATGCCACTTGTTCTGTTGGAACTATGTTACTTTCTTTCTTTTAAATTACTATTTATTTATTTTATTTTTATTTTTTGTCTCCAGGGTGATTGCTGGGGCTCGGTGCCTGCACTACGAATCCACTGCTCCTGGAGGCCATTTTTTTCATTTTGTTGCTTTTGTTGGGCTTGTTGTAGTTGTTATTGTTGTTGTTCTCACAGCTGTTGTTGTTGGATAGGACAGAGAGAGGAGGAGGAGACAGAGAGGAGGAGAGACATCCTGCAGGTGGGGAGCTGGGGACTCGAACCTGGATTCTTACACCGGTGCTTACGCCTTGAACCATGTGCACTTAACCTGCTGCGCTGACACCAGGATCCCAAGTTACTTTCTTTATTACCAACATTTTTCTGTATTCTCTTTTTTAATTTTCCACATCACCTATAATGAGCACATGCCATTTTCATTTTTATTCTATTTCCTAATAAGAAAAATAGATGATGCTTTTAACGAAGTAAAGCATTCAAAATCTACTGTTTCTGACTTCTTAGATGCAGGTCAGATTTTTTTTTTTTTTTAGAGTAAACATCCCACTAGACACTTAAAGTGTGCAAGCACTCTCTTCCTAAAAAGAATATAACCCATTGAACTCTAGGAAGGAAGAGTGGATAGAAAAATCTGGTGTTCAGAACATGGCCTTTAAGGACCCATGAGAAAGCAGTGCTGCATTACCTTGGTCAAGTCACACTTTTTTTTTTAAGTCTCGGTTTTCACATCTGCAAAGCAAGAAAGACACAACTCCTACATCAAAAGGCAGCCAGAGAAACATATAAAATTGAATAGAATCGAAACTCAGGAAATATTAGCCGTTGTATTGTCCAAGTAGACTCATAGATCAAACCTCAGAATATAGTTGTCCCCTTTGCACAAGTACGAAGAACTTGTGAAGAAAGCTTGGGTATGGTGAAAGTTTGGGCAGTTTGAAGTTGGGTTTGAATTTAGGCTCAAGTCCCTACTTACAGTGCAGTAAGCATAGTCAAGAGAAGACCTCCTCCTATGCCCCTTACCCCAAATGACCTCTACCTCAATTATTGCCTTTGAAGCAAGCACTCCTCACCATTTTCTTTGTTTAGTTCTATTTTTGTCTAGTCTCCCAAGTAGATTACAAGCCATTCAAGAGCAGAACCCAAGTATATCTCATTTCCCATGTTATCCCCAGCACCTCGTATAATACCCACAACACACTAGTGCTCGGTAAATAGGATTTTGGTGGAATGATTGAGTGATAAAATGAATGAACTTGAGCAAATTACTTTTATTGCTGTGCCTGTTAAAAAAAGTTAAATATTTCTGCCCAATGACAAATGAGACGCTAAGACAGTCATTATACGTATACATACATATGTAAATTTACACACATATACACATACATACATAAATACATATGCATATAAAGGCAGTACAGTGGCCAAAAAATGACAAAGTCATCTCTTCTGCCATGTCTTGAATAGAAATTCAAGGTATCATGGTAAATGAGATAAGCCAGAAAGAGAAGGATGAATGCTAATAATCTCACACACAGGTGGCACTTAAGAAGCGAGAACATGTCGTATTGCTCCAAAGTAAAAGACTCTGGGGTGGGTAGGGGTGGGAAAATACAGGTCCAAAAAGGACGACAGAGGACCTAGTGGGGGTTATATTGTTATATGGAGAACTGGGAAATGTTATGCATGTACAAAGTATTGTACTTACTGTCGAATGTGAAACATTAACTCCCCAATAAAGAATTTTTTTTAGAAAAAGAAGCAAGGATAGTAAAAAAAAAATTAATAGATAGAGAAATAAATAAATATAGTGAAACTTGAATTTATGCATGTACAAAATATTGTATTTACTGTCGAATGTAAAAACATTAATTCCCCAATAAAGAACTTTTTTAAAAAAAAAGAAGCAAGGACAGTAAAAAAAAAATTAATAGATAAATAAAAAGAGTGAAATTTGAATTGGGTGTGATGTACAGAAAGCAAGGGGCTGTGACAAAGGAAGGAAAGGAATGGGATGGTGGGGTGGTGGGGCTTTGGGATTCTGTAGTATGATGGTGGGAAAGGACTTACACTGAGGGAGAGAGTGTCTAGCAGATGCCTATCATGAGAGGATGAAGGGTTGCACCTATGTGCCAACAGTTGTCATATAAA
Organism: Erinaceus europaeus; assembly: GCF_950295315.1. NCBI lineage: Eukaryota > Metazoa > Chordata > Mammalia > Eulipotyphla > Erinaceidae > Erinaceus > Erinaceus europaeus. The sequence goes on from NC_080162.1 coordinate 13,556,045, forward strand.
ACATGAATGGTCCTCCAATACAGCAGAAAGCAAACAAAAAAGACAAGAAAAGAATATAAGGCATATATTATTTCTAACACTTAGTGGGTAGTCTTTTTTACACATAAATTCATTCTTGGTATTCCTCAGACCAGATTTTATCAGAACTACAAATTTCTAATGTTACTTTCTGGCTACATGTTATTTAGGGTGCCTCTAAAGCTATTATCTGTTGTGCCTGAGTGATTTCTTGATAAGGGGAAATTTTTCCACAGAACAGAGCAAAGAAGCTTTGAAAGTAGAATTTTTATAGTTCACACCCCACACACACATGCAGACCAGACGAAAAAAAAAATCACTTGAGGCACTAATTGGTGATGTAAAAAAAAAAAAAAAGGAAAAATATAAAATGCAACGGTGGATTTTGGCAGTGAGAAGTAGTTTTTTTTTTTTTTCAATCTAAAAAGGGTTGTCATCTCAATTTTTACCACCTTAATTCATTTCTTAAGCTGAAAAAAATGATGATTAAGACATGTAATGGAAAATTTTCAGAGCGTAGTGAGGAGGTGACTAGAGACCATATGTTGATCAAGATTGGAGCCTTCAGCAAACATTGGAGAAGGATGAATGTGCTGATTTGCATGCTATTGGTGATTATGTCCTGATGAAAGAATACATCCCATTAGTACTGCCGGGCTCATCTCAGGTCCAGACATCTAAGCATGACCATTCTGTTGGCCACCAGAGATGGGCACCAGTGAGAAATTGGCCTGAGGCAGCAGGGATGGGTCCGCTGGGATACCTTTGCGACCCACAGCAAGAGGCCAGACCAAAGATCACCCCAGGAGACTATGGCAGTGAATAGTCTGTTTATTGAGCAGCAGAGCAGAGATTTTAAAGGGTGGTAGGGGCAGCATTTTGTTTATATCCAATATGATTAAGGCACCAGGAGGTTAAGAAAGGGTGAGGGTTTTTCCAGTAACTGCTGGGCGGATGGTCTAGCCGGTTCCCGGGATGAGGAAGTGAGATTATCAGTAGGCACATGGAGAGAGAGAGGGAGGGGGGTCTTTGTGTGGGCAGGGGGAATTGAACCATATATGGTCAGAAGAACAGGAGACAGGGAAGAGATAAGGAGGCTTCTAGTAGCTGAGTAAGTGGACTAACTGGTTTGAGAACAAGAAAGTGAACCTTTGTGCTTAGAGAATGTGGGGCCCTTGTGGAGTGGGGGAGACTGAGGGGGGACTGAACCCGGACCACCAAGGCCCTCCCCTGATCCACTCCAAGGTGGGGGAGACTGATGAGATGGCTGGACTTTCAGGCACCGATTTTTCATAGGTGGTCCACATCATGCTCAACCTCAGCCTCACAGTTCCCCACATTGCATTAGTATGAGTAAACATTATATACACATACAATGAAAACAACATATGTATACATATATATATATATGTGTATATATATATATATATATATATATAAACTTTCTTGAGACCTTGAGGTAATTAGAGAAATGAAAACTGAAATAGCTGAGCTAAAAGGCCAACCAGCAGAACAAGGTAATACTATAACTGAACTGAAGAAAGAAGCTGAGGGAAGGGAAAGCAGATTAATAGAAACAGAAAACAGAATTAGCCAGACAGAGGATGAGCTAGATAAAACAAAGAGGTAAAAGAGCTCAATAAGAAATTGAAAGACACTGAAAACAACAACAGAGACATATGGGATGATCTCAAAAGGAGTAACATTTGTATAATTGCCCTGCCAGAGGAAGAAAGAGAGGAAGAAGAAGTAAATATTCTAGAGGAAATAATAAAAGAAAACTTCCCAGACCTAAACAACAGAAAGGAGATTAAGATTCAAGAGGCCAAAAGGAGTCCCAAACAGAATCAAGCCAGGCCTGAAGACACTAAGACATATCATAGTTACAGTGAAAAGAAGTAAGGATAAAGAAAGGATCCTAAAGCTGCAAGAGAAAAACACAAAGTCACATACAGGGGGAAACCCATAAGACTATCAGCAGAGTTCTCCACTCAAACTCTAGAAGCCAGAAGAGAATTGCAAGATATCTTTCAAGCCCTGAATTAAAAAGGGTTTCAACCGAGGATAATATATCTGCTAGACTTTCATTCAATCTACATAGAGTCATCAAAACCTTCTCAGACAGACAACAGTTAAAGGAGGCAACCATCACCAAGCCTGCCTTGAAAGAGGTACTAAAAGACCTCTTATAAAGATGAGCATCACTATAATACTTGCCATATATTAGAGCAAATAAAGAATTGTTGAATAATGGCACTACAATACATTCAATCCATAATATCAATAAATGTCAGTGGAGTAAATTCACCCATTAAAAGGCACAGAGTGGGAGGATGGATCAGAAAACACAACACAACCATATGCTACTTGCAAGAATCCCACCTGACCCAACAGGACAAACACAGACTTAGAGTGAAAGAATGGAATACTATCATACAGACTAAAGGACCACAAAAAAAGGGCAGGAACATCCACTCTCATCTCTGACACAATAGACTTTAAATTAAATAAAGTATTAAAAGATATGCAAGGCCATTACATAATGATTAGAGGATCAATAAACCAAGAAGACTTAACAGTTATTAACATCTATGTACCCAATGAGGGACCATCTAAATACATCAAGCACCTACTGAAAGAACTACAAAAATACATCAATAGTAATACAATAATAGAGGGAGATTTCAACACCCCACTCTCACACTTAGATAGATCAACAAAGCAGAGAATCAACAAAGAAACATGACAATTAAGTGAAGAGATGGACAGACTAGACCTCCTGGACATTTTCAGAGTCCTTCACCCCAAAAAACTGGAATACACATTCTTTTCAAATCCACACAGGACATCCTCAAAGATAGACCATATGTTAGGTCACAAAGACAGTATCAACAAATTCAAGAGCATTGAAATCATCCTAAGGATCTTCTCAGACCACAGTGGAGTAAAGCTAACATTCAACAACAAATAAAAATTACTAAAAGTCACAGAATTTGGAAACTCAACAGCAAACTGCTTAAGAATGACTGGGTTAGAGAGGCACTCTAGCAAGAAATTCAAATGTTCCTGGAAACAAATGAAAACTAAGACACAAGTCATCAAAATATTTGGGACACAGCTAAAGCAGTATTGAGAGGGAAACTCATAGCCATATAATCACATATTAGAGAACAAGAAAAAGCTCAAATAAATGACCTTAGTGCAAGCCTTAAGGACTTAGAGGAAGAAGAACAAAGAGACCCTAAAGCAACCAGAAGGACAGAAATCACTAAAATTAGAGCAGAAATAAATAACATCAAAAATAAGAGAACCATACAAAAGATCAATGAAGGCAAATGTTGGTTCTTTGAAAAAATTAAACAAGATTGACAAACCCCTAGCCAGACTCACTTAAAAAACAAAGGGAGAAGACCCAAATAAATAGAATTGTAAATGATAGAGGAGATATCACAACTGACACCACAGAAATCCAGAAAGTCATGAGAGACTTCTACAAAGAACTATACGCCACCAAGCTAGAGAATCTGGAAGAAATGGAAGAATTACCAGAAACATATATCCTTCCAAAACTGAACCAAGAAGAACTAAAAAACCTAAATGCACCAATCACAGACAAAGAAATCAAAACAGTTATTAAGAATCTTCCTAACAACAAAAGTCCTGGACCAGATGGCTTCACAAACAACTCTATAAACCTTTCAGGAAACATCTAATACCTGTATTTCTAAAGCTCTTCCACAAGGTTGAAGAAACAGAAACACTCCCTTCCACCTTCTTTGAAGTCAACATCACCCTGCTACCAAAAGCAGATTGGGGCATAACAAAAAAGGGAAAACTACAGACCAATAACTCTGATGAAAATAGATGCCAAAATATTAAACAAGATCCTGGCCAACTGGACACAGCAGTATATCAAAAAGATAGTTCATCACGACCAAGTGGGATTTATCCCAGGAATGCAAGGCTGGGTCAACATACATAAGTTAATGTCATTCACTACATCAATAAAAACAAAACCAAACAAAACATGATTATCTCAATAGATGCAGAGAAAGCCTTTGACAAAATCCAACACTCATTCATGTTCAAAACACTACAAAAAATGGGATTAGATCGGAAATTCCTCAAGATAGTGGAGGCCATATATAGCAAACCTACAGCCAGCATCATACTCAATGGACAGAAGCTGAAAGCATTCCCCCTCAGATTGGGGACTAGATAGCGCTGTGCATTATCACCATTACTCTTCAAAGTAGTATTAGAAGTTCTTCCCACACAATAGTCTACAGTGAGTACCCCACCCCCAACACTTCATCTGCACTATTCCAGCCTTTAGGTACATGATTGCTCAACAATTTGTTTGGCTTTATATGTTAACTCTCTTTTCAGCCACCAGGTTCCAGATGCTAGTGTGATGCCAACCAGTCTTCTCTGGACAGATAACTCCACCAATGTGTCCTGGAGCTCCGTTTCCCCAGAGCCCTTCCCCCCTAGGGAAAGAGAGAGACAGGCTGGGAGTATGAATCGATCAGTCAAAGCCCATGTTCATCGGGGAAGCAATTACAGAAGCCAGACCTTCTACCTTCTGCATCCCACAATGACCTTGTGTCAGTACTCCCAGAGGGATAGAGAATAGGAAAGCTATGAAGGGAGGGGATGGAATACGGAGATCTGGTGGTGGAAATTGTGTGGAGTTGTATCCCTCTTATCCCATGGTTTTGTTAATGTCTACTTTTTAAAATAAATTTTAAAAAATTTTTAAAAGCTGACTTCCTTATATTAAGGGCACCATGACTCTCCCAACATTCCTCCTCCTCTGTGACAAATGTGAATTAGTCTAAGTTGTGGCAATGAATGAACCTTCAAAATAAGGCATAATGGCCCTCAATTTGCATTGATTCTTGGAGTTCAACCTCAACATTTACACCTACAGTTGAATCATGCAGTAATTATAAGCTCTGCTCTCCGCCGGTATGAATACACCAACAAACAATGCTGGCTCAAACTAACAGGCAAAGTCCAGTATGATTTAACCAAGAGTGATTTGGGCAATGTTTTCTCTGTCAGGAGTAAATGTGTGACCCTACACTTCCTTCAGTCAGTGAAGTAAACTCAAGCAGCCAGAGTCCATAAATTCCACAAGAAAAAAATGTGCCCAAGAAAGCCCTTGGTGGTCAGACGTCTAGAAGTCAAGCCAGAGTGGGTCTGATGAGAGGTTAAAGGGACACTGCCTTTAGTAACTTCTCATGCAAGGTCTAGGGTGGATGAAGGGACCAACTAAGTGATCAAATAAAAATGAGTTTGCAGTCAGTATTTGATGAAGGCCTACCAAGATGTCTCTGGATGTACCAGGGTGGGGAAGTGTATATTATAAATAGTATAAAAGAAATGGGGCCAGGCAGTGGTATATCCATCCAATTAAGTGCACACATCACAGTGTGTAAGGACCCAGGTTTAAGCCCCTGGTCCCCACCTGCAGTGAAAAGCTTCATGAGTGGTGAAGTAGAGCTGCAAGAATCTCTCTGTCTCTTTTCCTCTCTATGTCCCCCTCCCCAGTCAATTTCTCTCTGTCTCTACCCAATAATAAATAAATAAGTACTTTAAAAATAAATAAATAAATAAATAAATAAATAAATAAATAAATAGTGTAGAAGAGCAGTAGCTGTCATAGAGCAGTGATGACTTTTTGCCTCAGCACTTCCCCTTAATGACCTGGGATGCAGTGATGTGGTTTTAAGTATTTAAGACACTGTCCCAGGCCAAGACCTGTTTGAAGACCAGCCTAACTGGCTTCCTCTTTATCCGTGTTGTTCCTTAAAAAGTCAGATTATGCTGAGCGTTTCACAGGCTCTCTCTAATTCAGGACCCCCACCTGCCTCTTTGCTCTTGTTTCTCATTATAATGACTAAACAAACTTTGCTTCTGATAACTGTTACCAAACAGATTATATTACTGGGAACACCCACCACTTCTGTTAACTCTAGAAAACCCAGTACTATAACAGCATCTCTTAGTGTCAGTCCTGAAGCTGCAAAGGAATAACAAACAACACAGCTTCTGGGGCTGGGGAGAGCATGGTTACATAAAAGACTTGTGCCCAAACTTTCATCTGCAATATTCTAGCTTTTAGGTTCATGATTAGTCAACAATTTGTTTGGCTTTATATATTAACTCTTCTTTCAGCCACCAGGTTCCAGATGCTAACATGATGACAACTAGACTTCCCTGGGCAGAGGACCACACCAATGTGTCCGGAGCCCTGCTTCCCCAGAGCCCTTCCCCACTAGGGAAAGAGAGAGGCAGGCTGGGAGCATGGATCGACCTACCAACGCCCATGTTCAGCAGGGAAGCAATTACAGAATCCAGACCTTCCACCTTCTGCACCTCATAATGAAATGACCCTGCATCCATAATCCCAGAGGGATAAAGAATAATAAAGCTACCAGGGAAGGGGATGGGATATGGAGTTCTGGTGGTGGGAATTGTGTGGAATTGTACGCCTCTTTTTTAATAAAAATTCAAAAAAAAAAAAAAAAAAGGCTTTTGCCTGACTCTCTGAAGTCTCAGAGTCTAACAATCTATTCATTCCAACAGACCGTCTCTGTGTATGATTCCTCTACCATTTATCTGGACAGTGATACTTCTCCTTCATTTGTCCTAGGGTATTCTCCAAATTTCTCAAAGCTGGTCTAGCACTTCTCCTGAACTCCTTGCTATTATATTAAATGCCCTTATTCAAGGACAAGACTTTTATTTTGGTAAAGTACCTTTCAGTGTTATATATTCTATCTGGTGGCTCAGTACCTTTAAAATCTAGAGTCAGGCTGAGGTCATATTTCCTATAATATAGGCTTGTAGAGACTTCTCTACAGGCTGTCTCTTCATTGTGCTCTCAGGATCAGTGCCTCTAAGAAGGTGAGGCATTCAGGATAGAACATGGGGAAATAGGCACAGCCCACCTGCAACAGGGGTCTCGGAAACTTCATGAGAAGGATGAGGTTTTCCTGGCCTTTCAGACTTGATTTGGAACTCCTGCACAGGTAGTCTCTGGGTGCAGACTGTTCCCAGAAAGAGGACACACCACAATCGAGGCATGCCTTTTCCACCCAAGTCTCTTCATTTCTGAAGAGCAGCCTACTTCCAGCAACAAGAGGTAGGAATCAACTTCTAGTGAAGAACTCTTTATACACAGACCCCTCCAATAAAACAAAAGCCTTCCTCAAGTCTAGGCTAGAAACTGTATTCTCAGAGAAAAAACGTAGAAAGTGAGGATTATAAAAGACAAAGGCGCTAATCATATGATTAAATGTATGAGGTTAGCTATTTGAAGAAATGTAAATATTTGATATGTCTCCATAAAATAATGAACTTTTCTTGATAAAGGTTAATGGCTCAAATAACGGTGTGCCTCTATAGTATGTAACTTTCACAGGAAATGGAAGAAGCTAAGTGCTATTTGGGATCCTGTTAAATTACAGCAAAATCAATGTTTATGGCAAGACTCAGAGGAAGGTGTTCATATGTTGCCACACGCCAGTCATACTCAGCTCCCTATTTCCTACACACTTTGTGAAGGTAATGTGTAGGGCCCGGGTGGTGGCACACCTAGGTACAAGGATCTGGGTTCAAGCCCCTGGTCCTCAGCATCAGGGAGAAGCTTTAGGGACAGTAAAATAGTGCTGAGGTGTCTCTCTCCATCTCTCCAACTCTGTCTCTCTCTATCTCCACCTTCCCTGTGAATTTCTTTGTGTATTTAAAATAAATAAAATCACACCTCTCCTCTCTCTCTCTCTCTCTCTCTCTCTCTCTCACACACACACACACACACACACATCTCCTCTCTCTCTCTCTCTCTCTCTCTCTCTCTCATAGAGCAGAAGTCTTTTTCCAAGTAGCTTCCAGTTTGGCAAGATGCACTCACTTTAGGTACCAGAGGAAGGAAATCTGGATTTGTTTCCAGTTGTCTAATTAGCGGGGTGACCACTGGTAGGTCAGTTCCCTCCCTATAGCTTCAACAGCCTCTGTAAAATTAAGTGGAACAAACTAGCTCAGGCAGTGCAAATATATAACTTACCCATATTTGTTCTTGCTTCTATCTTTTAGGAGACAGTGTTAATTCATGAAGGCACTGCCTTCTAAAGAACCTAGAAAAGAAATTTAGAATTCCTCCCAACATAGTAGTCCAGGAAATCACCACTAATTAATTGTATCGATACTTAACAAGAAGCCTGCAGAACAACTTTGGACTAAAGGATTCTTCTCATATTTACAGACTATGAATATAAACTCAGAGTCATGGATGGAGAATCACAAGCCGACTGAACCCCAATGACTGTGAAGTCTAAATGTCCTAGGGGCAAATGGAATCAGTAAGATACTGTTGATAAAGCAGATGTGAAGAATGTCCCCATGTAATTTAGGATTGGGGTCTCAGTCATGAATTTAGATTCTAGTCCCATCTATCCCTAATTTACCCACTTAAAATCTCCTCCAGAGATTTGTCCCTGGGGCTTATTGAACAATCATGCAGAACAGACTATCTTAGAGAACATCTGGGTTTTTTTTTGTTTGTTTGTTTCTTTTTTTTTTAACTTGTGATTTAGTAATGATTAACAAGATTGTAAGATAACAGGAGCACAATTCCATACAGTTCCCATCACCGGAGTTCTGTGTCCCATTCCCTTCTTTGGAAGCTTCCCTATGCTTTATCCTTCTGGGCCAAAATTCTTTATGGGGTGCAGATGTTAGAAGATCTGGCTTCTATAATTGCTTCTCTGCTGGACATAGGCATTGGCCAGTCAGTCCATACTCCCATTCTGTTTCTATCTTTCCCTAGTGGGGTGGGGCTCTGGAGAAGTGAAGTTCTAAGACACATTGGTGAGGTTGTCTGCCCAGGGAAGTCAGGATGGCATCCTGGTAGTGTCTGCAACTTGGTGGCTGAAAGGTGGTAAAATATAGAGGAGGACACATTCTTTAATAAACAGGAACCTAAAGATAAGAATAAAGCAGGTAAAAATTAGGGGTCTTTATGTGGAAAAATGCTAGGAAGTTCCATTTAGGTATGTTCCAAGGAGCCCATGACTAGTAATCTTTGCCTTAGCCTGACAGCTAACATGCAGGCAGACTGAAAGTATTGTGTAGGAAGATGATGTCAGAGTTGAGAATAGGCCTAGAAAGCTGGGGTGGATAGCATAATAGTTATGCAAAGAGATTCTCTTCCCTGAGGGTCTGAAATCCCATGTTCAAACCCTCTCCTTCCCCAGAACTATCATAAGCCAGAGCTGAGCAATGCTCTGGTATAAAAATAAAAATTTAAAAAAAAAATCAGAGAACATCATTTTTAAGATGTGTTAGTGCTACAGAGAAAGCTAACTACTCTTTATTGTCAAAATATGGTCTTATGGTGCAAAGAATGAAACATTTATTTCTATAAGCATCACAAAGACCCACCAGCCATAGCCTAACCTACCCTTACAATTCCATCAACAGCAGTTTCCTCTCCTCCCAACAAAACACAAGAATTAGATGGAACTGTAATGAACAAGAGGAACAGTACTCTTGCCTAGTTCATCTGAGCGCCTGTACTCTGCCAAATCTCTCTGCTCCAAGCCCTTCTCCCCTGCATAGCACCACACCCCTGCCCACTCGGGCTTTCAGTAACTCATTCTACATAATGAGGGTTTTGCAAAACTAACTCTGTGGTTTTGAAAAGAATCTAGAGTGTCCTCATGAAGGTCAATCTTTTAAGGGCCTTCAACTATTTTGAAATTCTTAACTCAGTCCTTATTCTCTGATTCATTAGTAAAGCTGCCAGATGTAATGTCTCATTCAGTAAATTCAACCACTTGTCAAAAATAGTAACTGAACTCTCTACATTGTGAATTCAAAAGTTTGATCTCCTGAAGGCCAGATACAAAAATACATTAGGCTCCACTGGGTTCAGATGGAATGTAGAGACCATATGCTAATAATTGCCAGTTCCCAGGACCCAAAAGGCCTAAAATCAAGCTTGGGTTACTATCTCATTAGCCAAAAAGTATGCTGGAATATAGAATGTTAAGGTTAGAAGGAACTTCGATGATCATGTGACTCAACTCTTCTGCTTTACAAATAGGGGGAAGAAATTCCACGAAAGCTTAAATGATTTCCTCAGTGTCGCACAGCAACTTAGTGACAAAACAGAAAACAACTCCCTTGAATCTGAGGTGCTTCGCATACAAATTTATACACATGTGCTCTCCGTATTTTCTTACTTTAGGGACCATTTTTTTGGGATAGCTTGAAAATAAACAGAACCACATTTCTGACACTAACTTTACTCTAAAAAATGTAATTATAACTCTAAAAAGTAAATAATTATTATGTAGCAATGTAATAATCATATGTGAAAGTATATGTAAATTGTGTAATTATTATTACATTAAATTTATTACATATAAAAGCTTGTGTAGAAACTGTGAATTAAATAATAATGTCATTCCAATCAACTTTGTAGTAGCCATTTCCATGCCAACTAATTTTCGTTCATCCCAAAAGAACTAATAAAATCTAGGACAAGAAAAAGACAAACCTATATTTCCTTTTAACTAAAGTATCAAGTGCTGTCAATATCAGAAGCAATTATGGACCTCCTTAGCAGGAAATAGATGCTGCTGAGTTCATGTGACTTGGAGTACCTATTAAAATGTTTTCCTAGCCCCAGTACATCCATTTTCTGGCTCTGTGTGATGCTTGGATGGATTTTGAAAGAATCATGTTAAAAGAAATAAGCCAGAAAGAAAAGGGTGGTTATGAGATGGTCTCACTCATGGACAGCACTTAAGAAACAAGGACAGAAAGGGGAAACAGAAAGTAGTACTCAGAGTGCTGATGTAATGTCCCAAAGTAAACAACTCTGAAGGAAGAGCAGAGAGAGGGTTGGAGTGAGGGTGAGGGTGAAGGTTTTCAGGTTCTGGTATGGGACATGATTTGGGAGTCAGAGTCAGAGAGTTTTGCAGACATCTATCTTGGTAAGATGAGAAACTGGGCCTATGTTCCAGCAACTGTACTCTAGACCATTAATCTCCCAATAAAAAAAAAGAAAAGAAAGAGAGAGAAAGAGAAAAAGGAAAGGAGAAGGAGAGAGAGTACAAAGAAAGAAAATTGTGTGAAAGGAGGATAGGAACTAAGGCATATTCAGGGCATACCTCACCAAAAAAGTAGCAAATGGACAAAGAGTTAAGAGAACAAGAATTTTGGAGTAGGGCACCAAAGTAAAAATCTCTTGGGTGAGGGTGAGGGTGGAAGTTCGGTTTCATAAGGTGGGGAGGGGTAGGAGAGGGGGGTTGGGGGTTGGTATGGGAAACAGTCTTTTGGTGGTGGGAATGGTGTTTATGTACACTCTTATTAATTTGTAGTCATATAAATCATTATTTAATTAATATGAGAAGGGTCAAATTGATTGAATGTCTCAAATTTTTTAATGCAAATACCATAGGCTGAGTCTTGATATGCTGACTCTCTTAAAAGCATAGACCAGGGAGAACAGAAGCAACTAGTGGCACAACTATACAAAAATAATGTCAAAGGACATACATTATGGTGATGTTGTGTATGATACAGAAAATCCTAACAAAGGGATTTTCAAAGTTAAACCAATGCTTTAACAATGCTTTAACAATGACTCTTTAGTCATTATCACTAGTCAACCCGGCTTTGACCTAGCACTTTATTATTGGGCCCTCCTCAATCACTATCGAACAGGCCATGGCCGGTGTGCCGCTATGTTCCATCGCTGGGGAGCCAGAGATGACCCGAACTGCCCCTGTGGCTACAGACAGACTATTACCCACATAGTCAACGACTGCCACCTCTCCAGATTCAAAGGAGGTCTCTAAACTTGGATCAACGATGGTAGAGAATGTTCCATCCTCTGAAGGGAAGATGGACAGTATACACTAAGCTCCACCTGAGAAAGATGGGTCCTGAAATCGGGGCATCTTGGAATATTCTTACTCACAAAATGTGAGCTCAGATCTACAGGAACGCAGAGGTCACATAGGCTCCTAAGCTGAATATGGGCCCCAGGTGAGATAGCATCAATGAGGTTTACAGTCAACAATATTTATACACCTTTCCCATATTTGGGAGCTACTCTCTTCCCTGATTCAGCTTTCTGGTCTTTTTTTCCAGCCATGACACCATCTCCCCAGACAATAACTGGGATCCACCTACATATCAGATTTCAGGCTCAGGGAAAACAAACAAACAAATAAACAAACAAATCCACTAGTATAGTCACAGGCCTTTTGGAATAGAACTAAAATAGGGCTGCTAGCTATCTTCAAAACAGAGACCCCCCCTAACTCTTCATCTACACTATTCCAGCCTTTAGTTTCATGATTAGTCAACAATTTGTTTGGCTTTATATGTTAACTCTCTTTTCAGCCATCAGGTTCCAGATGCTAGCATGATGCCAAACTGACTTCCCTGGACAGACAACCCCACCAATGTGTCCTCTAGTCCAGCTTCCCCAGAGCCCCGCCCCACTAGGGAAAGAGTCATGACAAGTCATGCCCATGTTCATGGGGAAGCAATTACAGAAGCCAGACTGTCCACCTTCTGCATCCCATAATGACCATACTCCCAGAGGGATAAAGAATAGGAAAGCTATCAAGGGAGGGGATGAGATACAGTGTTCTGATGGGAATTGTGTGGAGTTGTACCCCTCTTATCCTATGCTTTTGGTAATGTTTCCTTTTTATAAATGAATAAAAAATAAGAAAAATAAAATAAAAGAGGGAGAGGAAATCAAGGAAGAAATCAAAATGTTTCAAGAGTTCAACGAAAATGAAGACACAAGCTATCAAAATATTTGGGGCACAGCTAAGGCAGTACTGAGAGGGTAGTTCATAGCCATTTAAGTACACATTAGGAAACAAGAAAAAGCACAAATAAACAGCCTGATTGCACATCTTAATGACCCAGAAGAAGAAGACAAAGGACCAGAAGGACAGAAATCACTAAAGTTAGGATAGAAATCAATAACACTGAAAATAAGAAAACCATATAAAAGATAAACAAAAGTAAATGTTGGTTCTTTGAAAGAGTGAAAAAAATCAACAAATCTTTAGCCAGACTCACAAAAAAAAAGGGAGAAGACTCAAATAAATATGATCATAAGTGAAAGAGGAGATATCACAACAGACACCGCAGAAATTCAACATATCATATGAAGCTTCTATGAACAACTATACGCCACCCAGCTAGAGAACCTGAAAGAACTAGATGATTTCCTAGATACCTACGAATTTCTAAAACTAAGTAAATAGGAAGTAGATAACATGAACAGGCCCATAACAGCTAATGAAATTGAAACAGTTATCAAAAAATATTCCCAAAAATAAAAGTCCTGGACCAGATGGTTTTATAAATGAATTCTACAAAACCTTCAAAGAACTAATACCTCTACTTTTAAAAGTCTTCCAGAAGACTGAAGACACTGGAATACTCCCTTCCAGCTTCTCTGAAGCCAACATCACTCTGATACCAAAAGCATACAGGGACACAACCAAAAATGAAAACTACAGACCAATATCTCTGATGAAAATAGATGCTAAAATACCGAACAAAATTCTAGCCAACCAGATACAGCAGTATATTAAAAAGATTGTTCATCATGACCAAGTGGGGCATATCCCAGGGATTCAAGGTTAGTTTAATATACATAAATCAATCAATATGATCCACCACATTAATAAAAGCAAGACCAAAAACAATATGGTCATATCAATAGATGCAGAGAAAGCCTTTGAAAAATACAACATCCCTTTATGATCAAAACACTACAAAAAATGGGAATAGATGGAAAATTCCTGAAGAAAGTGGAATCTGTACATAGCAAACCTACAGCCAACATCATACTCAGTGGTGAAAAACTGGAAGCATTTTCCCTCAGATCAGGTACTAGACAGGGATGCCCACTATCACCATTACTATTCAACATTGTGTTGGAAGTTCTTGCCATAGCAATCAGGCAGGAGCAAGAAATTAAAGGCATACATATTGGAAGAGAAGAAGTCAAACTCTCCCTATTTGCAGATGACATGATAATATATATAGAAAAGCCTAAGGAATCTAGCAATTATCTTTTGGAAATTATCAAGCAATACAGTAAGGTGTCAGGCTACAAAATTAACATTCAAAAGTCAGTGGCATTCCTCTATGCAAACACTAAGTTAGAAGAAGTCGAAATGCAGAAATAAATTCCTTTTACTATAGCAACAGAAACAATAAAATATCTAGGAATAAACCTAACCAAAGAAGTGAAAGACTTGTAACTGAAAATTATGAGTCAAGGAAATTGAAAAAGACACAAAGAAGTGGAAAGATATTCCATGTTCATGGGTTGACAGAATTAACATCATCAAAGTGAATATACTACCCAGAACCATATATAAATTTAATGCTATCCCCATCAAGATCCCAACCACATTTTTTAGGAGAATAGAAAAAAATGCTACAAATGTTTATCTGGAACCAGAAAAGACCTAGAATTGCCAAAACAATCTTGAGAAAAAAGAACAGAACTGGAGGCATCACATTCCCAGATCTCAAATTGTATTATAGGGCCATTGTCATAAAAACTGCTTGGTACTGGAACATGAATAGACACAGTGACTAGTGGAATAAAATTGAGAGCCCAGAAGTAAGCCCTCACACCTATGGACATCTAATCTTTGACAAAGGTGCCCAGACTATTAAGTGGGGAAAGCAAAGTCTCTTCAACAAATTGTGTTGGAAAAAAAATGGGTTGAAACATTCAGAAGAATGAAACTGAACCACTATATTTCACCATATACAAAAGTAAATTCCAAGTGGACCAAGGACTTGGATGTTAAACCACAAACTATCAGATATTTAGAGGAAAATATTGGCAGAACTCTTTTCCGCATAAATTTTAAAGACATCTTCAATGAAATGAATCCAATTACAAAGAAGAATAAAGCAAGCATAAACCTATGGGACTACATCAATTTAAAAAGTTTCTGCACAGCTAAAAGGACTACTACCCAAACCAAGAGACCCCTCACAGAATGGGAGAAGACCTTTACATGCCATATATCAGACTAATAACCAGAATATATAAAGAACTTGCAAATCTCAACAATAAGAAAACAACTAACCCTTCCAAAAATGGGGGGAGGACATGGACAGAATATTCACCACAGAAGAGATCCAAAAAGCTGAGAAACACATGAAAAAATGCTCCAAGTCTCTGATTGTCAGAGAAATGCAAATAAAGACAATGAGATATCACTTCACTCCTGTGAGAATGTCATACATCAGAAAAGGTAACAGCAGCAAATGCTGGAGAGGTTGTGGGGTCAAAGGAACCTTCCTGCACTGCTGGTGGGAATGTAAATTGGTCCAACCTCTGTGGAGAGCAGTCTGGAGAACTCTCAGAAGGCTAGAAATGGACCTACCCTATGACCCTGCAATTCCTCTCCTGGGGATATATCCTAAGGAACCGAACACCCCCATCTAAAAAGATCTGTGTACACATATGTTCTTGGCAGCACAATTTGTAATAGCCAAAACCTGGAAGCAACCAAGGTGTCCAAGAACAGATGAGTGGCTGAGCAAATCATAGTATATACATACAATTGAATACTACTCAGCTATAAAAAAAATGGTAACTTCACCATTTTCAGCAGATTCTGGATGGACCTTGAAAAATTCATGTTAAGTGAAATAAGTCAAGAAAGATGAATATGGGATGATGTCACTCTCAGGCAGAAGTTGAAAAACAAGATCAGAAGAGAAAACACAAGTAGAACCTGAACTGGAGTGCACCAAAGTTAAAGACTCTGGAGTGGGTGGGTGGGGAGAATACAGATCCAAGATGGATAACAGAGGACTTAGTGGGGGTTGTACTGTTATATGGAAAACTGGGAAATGTTATGCATGTACAAACTATTGTATTTACTGTTGAATGTAAAACATTAATCCCCAATAAGGAAATTAAAAAAAAAAAAGAATGAGCAATGACTTTGACAGTTTGGTGATCACTGGTGTAACCTTCACAGGACTAGTTCTGTTAATATGCTGGACATGAACAGAGTAACTTCAAAAGAAAATTAAAGGAGAGAAATTGGAGAAAGACCTCAGAATATTTTGTTCTACTAGTTTTTTCCAGTAAACAAATTTTGAGAAGTAGAGTAGCAGCTGGAAGAAGTGTATGTCAGGAGAGATTCATTTTTAAAATATGAAAACTCACTGCACGTTTCTGTGCTGATGGATGTCTCATAGAGGGTTTGGATAGATGTGCACCTGTTGGAGCGTACATATTACAAGGTGTAAGGACCCGAGTTCAAACTCCCAGTCTTTACCTGCAGGGAGAAAGCTTGACAAATGTTAAAGCAGTGCTGCAGATGTCTCTCTGTCTCTCTTCTTCCCTATCACCCCATTCCTTCTTGATTTCTGGCTGTCTCTATTCAATAAATAAATAAAGAGTAAAAATTTTCAAAAAAGTTGAGTAAACAGAGAACATTGACGAGGCATTAGAAAAGAAGGCAATAGTGCAGGTGGCACACAGCACAAGGACCAGCACAAGGATCCCCTTTTGAGCCCCCAGCTTCCCATCTGCAGGGAGTTCACCTCAAGAGCAGTGAAGCAGGTCTGCAGGTGTCTATCTTTCTCTCCCCCTCTCTGCCTTCCCCTCCTCTCTCCATTTCTCTCTGTCCTATCCAACAATGACAACATCAATAAGAACTACAAAAATAAAACAACAAGGGCAACAAAAGGGAATGAATAAATAAATACTTTTTTAAAAAGCAGGCAATAACAAGGCAAGTAGACAGAAGAGCTAGGTTCTGATAACCAGAAGAAGGAGTTGATTTTAGACAGGTGTGTGCACGGCCCAACACAGTATAAGGAAACCACTGAGAACACTACATGGGTGCCAGTAGATGTGGAAGCTGGAATGTATAAAGGATTGCATCGCTGTGGAGCAGGAAGCAAAATCATTAGATAAAAGTGAAGAGTGGAAAGGGAGAGAAATTAGAATTTTGAGGAGGGAAAAGGTATAAAATAGTATATTATAAAGACCATGTAGTTCAGATTAAAGAATTATTGTTCAGCATGTATTTCCTCCAATTGCATTTAACTTCATGAGTACATTCAGTGAGTAGAGTTTTAGCAAGGTCAATTTCTCAGAAAAAAAAGAAAATGCTAAAGAGAAGGTTAAGTAGTTGATATAAAGCAAGATAATGAGCATAATGACTGACCAAGGAGCTAAAGTGGTAGAGAGTGAACAGAGGGCATGGAGAGGTTTGAAGGACAGTGAGAAGACAGTAAGTTAAACAGAGTGTAGATTCTCATGAGGAAGAGGAGATTTGGGCTGCTTAAGAAGGGAGTAACCCAGGGGATTGGGTGGTAGTACAGTGGGTTAACTACACATGTCTGAAGCACAAGGACCAGCAGAAGGATCCCAGTTCGAGCCCCCAGTTCCCCACCTGCAGGGGGTCAACCCACAAGCAGTGAAGAAGGTCTGGAAGTGTCTATCTTTCCCTTCCCTTCCTCTCTCAGTTTCTCTCTGTCCAACCCAACAGCAACAAAAATGGGGAAAATGTCCTCCAGGAATAGTAGATTCATAGCACAGGCACTGAATCCTGCTGGGATAGCCTGAGGGTGCTTCTTCCCGAGCAAGTGCTCTCTGGGTTGGAGAGAACTCAACTGGAGCTAACCTAGGTTGCTGTATGGGGGAGGGATCAGGAACTCGTGCTGGGCTAGCCTTTCAGGAGAGACTCTGGAACTCTCGGAGCCGGAAGGCAATCCCATGTGTGTTTAATCAGAAGAGCAGCTGTATTTATACTTGCGAAGTAGGGTGGAAACAAGATGTGACATAGAGAGGGTGGAGCAAAAAGAGAGTACAAACTAGTGGTGGAAAACAGAGTGTGACTAGCAGAGGGGCAGAGCAAAAAAAAAGAGTGCGAACCAGTGGCGATTAAACCAATGCCCTGTAGGCAGGGTGGTCCTTAGGTAACAGTGGTTATGTAAATAGACTGCAGGGGGAAGCTGGCATACTGCCCAACAGAATCCCAGCAATAACTCTGGAGGCCTGTAACTTGGTGGTCTAAACAAAATAAATGTTATTATC
Source organism: Erinaceus europaeus (assembly GCF_950295315.1). Lineage (NCBI taxonomy): Eukaryota > Metazoa > Chordata > Mammalia > Eulipotyphla > Erinaceidae > Erinaceus > Erinaceus europaeus. Next base: position 13,574,202 of record NC_080162.1, read on the forward strand.
TTAGTTCTGGAGGCTAAAAGTTTGCAACCAAAGTGTTGTTAATGTTGATTCTTTCTTGAGGTTGTAAGGAAGAATCTGTTCCCTGTCTCTCTACCCTCCTGATAGTCTCAAGTATTCCTTGACTTACATCAACAGTGTTCTCCCTGTGTCTTCAGCTGTCTTCCTTCTGTATATGTCTGTCTATACATCCGAACTTCCCCTTTGTATAAAGACACTAGTCATGTTCGATTAGAATCCACCCAAACCATGCAAGCACTTTACTCTCCATATTAAAACACCTGGAAAAAAAGATGCTTTCTCAAATGGTATCAACAGATCTCCTAAGGCCCTTTCGAGATACACAGTGCCTAGGCATTAGGTTGAGAAAAAAAAATGTATCAGGAGCTCTAGAGAAACAGGTTTAGGAAGACTAGTTTTGGGGCAATATCTACAGTCATCAGAAAACTATGACAATGAGACCACCAATAGGCTGCCATTTTTTTCTTTTCTTCCTCCCTTCTCTTTCTTTCTTTTTTTCTTTTTTTCTTTCTTTCTTTCTTTCTTTCTGCCTTTCTCTCTCTCTATCTCTCTCTCTCTCTCCCTCTCTCTCTCTCTCTCTCTTTCATTGCCATCAGGGCTATTGCTGAGGTTCCGTGCCAGCACTATGAATCTATCACTCCCTGAGGCCACTTTTACTCCTTCTCAATTTGTATCCGATAAGATAGAAATTGAGAGAGGAAGGGGAGAGAGAAAGACAAGTGCAGACCTTTGGCACCACCTGTGAAGCATGTCCCCACCCCACCCTGTGCAGGTGGGAGCTTGAACTGGTTCTTTGCTTATGGTAACACAGGCACTTCATAGGGTGTGCCACCGCCCAGCCACGTGACCGGCTGCCATTTTCAAAGAATGAAAACAGATCCTGGTTTAATTCACAGACTAAGGACTGCCTGCTACAATGTAAGCAGGTAAGGGTCACTCAGTTTTATTTTTTATAAGTTAAAGTTAGCACAGTATGAATTTTACTGAAGATGTTAATTCATTGTTCTGCTATCAACTCTGGCTCTTGTACAATGCTTGGCAACACTGGAAGTTTCAACAAGCTCATGCATACACAGCTAGAACACCCAGATGTTTGTTGTCGGAGTCCCATCAATGCTGTGTTGGGCTAGTTGTGGTTTTTTAAATTGCTACTATTCTTGTTTTCTAATGATAAATTACAGTGGTTTCATTACATCCTTATTAATTTAGTTTGTTTTGAGTTGTTTGATGAACCCTACTGTGTGTAATGATGCATATTTGCTCAGAATACTGAGGGACTATAATTATCTAATAACTAGACTTTAAGACACATATTGTGGTTCAAATATGAAACAGCCAGACTATTATTTGTAAAACGGTATATATACCATGAACCACAGACACATAGGGTTTTAGAATAAACTGGGCTGTCACAAAAGTTATGACACATTTTTGCATGGGAAAACATTGAACAATATGTCATGACTTTTCTGACAGTCCAATATATAAAATAAATAGTTGTCCATTACATATCCCTGCACATGTGCTCGTATAAAGGCTGTTTGTTGGGAATAGGTATTTGTACTCATTATTTAATCTCTAACATCCTATCAATTCAGCATTGTAGGACAATTACTAAGTTACTTTTCCAAGACTAAAGCACTGTTTTATAACTTCTTAAATATGGTATATATTGTTCTCTAATAAGATAAATAATTGATTTTTACAAATGTAAGCCATAAATTTACTACATTTTCTTATCTTGTCCTTCAGATTGTGGGAGATCCTATCTTGTCTTTGTAGGTTTGTTCCCTGCAGGGATCTATATCCAAGGACCATGAGACTCTGAAGACTTGACATGTGTGTAGGATGACAGTGCAACAAAACCTGTTGGGTGGAGATGTACAATGAAGTGGAGCAATTAAAGTCAATAGCAAATCCAGACCACACAGGCAGTACTATGACTATTAAAAACCTTCGCAACCTATTTTAGTTTCAATATCTTCAGCTAAAAATTGAAGAACGTCATCTGTCTTCCAAGGTTGTTACCATATTAAATGACAGAGTATGTAAACTGCTTAATACAATATATAGCATTTGTATCCTCTCAAAAAACAATAGCGATACGATACTCTTATTGCTGTCATTACATTACTAGTTGATAATCTACAATGAACTAGATCATAATAAACAACACAAAAAGTCTGACTTACAACAACAAAGGTTTATTTTTTTTTAATTTATTACATATCTACTGCAGGTCTAGTGTGACTTTTCTTTAACTCATCTTTGCTCTAGACCCAAATTAAAACATCTGTGGTTGCTAAAACAGAGGGAAAAGAGCTACAATGGCGTTTAAAGTATGTTCCCAGTATTATATCATTTGGACCCATTGTTCATTTAACATTTTTTAACTAAAAAGTTTAACTCACAGGTTTAATAAGGTATAAGTATAGCATAATACAGAATAGATCAAACAAGGAAAACTGAATACTTGATGAACAGTGATGCTGTCAACCATACTGTTGCAAATTCAGACACAAAATAAGGCAGGTAACTTACAAAATGATTCATCTGAGGTATATTCACAGAGCCTGAGTGAAAAGAAATAGTGTTTGAGTTTGGCTACTGAGGGTACAATCTTTGCCCTCACCTTTTTTAGACTAAGAGTTGAATTGACTTAACCAGAAGGGTTAAAATTCCCCCAACGATATCTAATACATATTTCAGAAACATCTCTGGGGCCAGGTTGTCACACACTAAGTTGAGTGAACCTATTACCACGTACAACTACAAGGACCCATGCTCAAGCCTGGGCCCCTGCCTGCTGGGGGAAGCTTCACAAGTGGTAAACAGTGACTATCTATCTCTATCTCCCTCTCCCTTATCAATTTTCTTCTCTGTGTCTATCCAAAAAACCAAAATTAAATAATCTTTTTTAAAAATTAAATCTAAATAGATTCTACTTTTTTTTTTTGCCTCCAGGGTTATTGCTGGGACTCAGTGCCTGCACTATGAATCCACTGCTCCTGGAAGACATTTTTTCCTATTTAATGGCTAGGACAGAGAGAAATTGAGAGAAGATGGGGGAGGTTGAGAGGGAGAGAGAAAGACATCTACAGAGGGGCTTCACTGACTGAGCGGCATCCTCCCCACAGGTGTGGAGGTAAGGGCTTGAACCTGGATCCTTGAGAGGGTCCTTAGCTTAATACAATGTGTGCTTAGCCAGATGCTCCAGCCATTGCCTGTCCCCCAGTAGACTCTACTCTTAAGGCAATTATCCAAACTTCCCTCTTGTATACAAATTAAAGTATGAGACAGCTTCAGCTACTATTTTACAAATTCTCAGAATAGTAATCCAAGGTTGTCCTCACAGTTAAGTCTTCATTTTCAGTCAAATTCTCCTGCCAAAAGTAATTTCAACATCACGTGGTGACACACCAGGTTAGGTGTACATGTTGCCATGCTTATGAAACCAGGTTCGAGTAGCACCTGGTCCCCCCCCGCAAGGGGAAGGCTTTGCAAGTGGTGAAGCAGTGTTGCAGGTGTCTCTCTGTCTCTCTCCTTTCTGTGTTACCCCCTTCCTCTTGCTTTCTGGCTATTGTTATCCAATAAATGAAGATAATAAAAATGTTTCTTTTTAAAAGAAAGAAAGAAAAGTAGCGTGCTCTGTGGTAGGGACTCTTCCCTGATTACTCTTCATGTTTTCTTTCTTATGTTTCTTGAAACAGTAGATCTTCCTGAACCAGAAAACCCTCTAAGAACTGTGCACAGCTGAAGTACACAAGTAGGATATTGTTCATTCTAAGAAGGGTTATTTCTACATTTTCCATGGACCTCTGGGGAGCTAGGTCATGGGTTGCTCATGTTTTAGTTCACTTTCTAACTGGCCAGTACTTCAAGGAAGTATTTATGGAAGGACACAAAGGCCAAATTAAGCCAGGGAGAAAATCTATACCTGAATGAAATAAATTTTAAGAAGAAATCATCCAGGGTTGTTTGTTTGTTTTTTCACACCAGGAAATGAACCCAGGGTCTTGCGTATGTGTGATACCTCCCACTGAGGTCTCCCAAAGACACATTTTTCATTCTTATATTTTAGGGAGGAAGAGAGAGAGGTAAGTGTGGAAAACATCACAGTACTACTGACACACTCTTCTTGAAGTTCTCCCTCGTGTTGTCCATGATGCCCTTTCCTGGTGCCAAGGCTCAAACTCAGGGCCTTGTCCATGAAAAGCCATGTGCTCTACTGGGTAAGCTATCTTCCAGCCCTAAATCACTTTATTAAATGCATAGATGTACTCACCCATGATAATCTCTAACCCAAAGGTAAATTTGATGCTGACTCACACATAAAGATTGAAAAATCAGCGATCTTCTCTCACACTTGTTTGAAGAAAGAGTATGAATAGATTCAATTCCACAAAATTCACAAGCAATCTCAGCTAGCATGACAGTCTCACTATGGTTTACCAGCTATGGTCTAGTGGTCTTGACAAGTGGCTGGTGTTAAATTTGTTTTTAGGAAGCTGAGGCAATGTTGTTGTACCCCTCGGTTGTATGAGATCAAAGCTCAGAGAGATAAACACACACTGGTGGTGAGTGAGGTTCTGCCTTCCTCCCTCTATTTGTGACCTTTCTCAAACTCCAGCAATTTCCCTACTACCTTCACAAGGCAAGCCATTGCCACCAGCTGTACTAGCTACTTAATGCTACTGAATGATTCTTTGAAAACTGAATTTACATTTAACCTTTCCCTAGTCAAAAAGAGTTGTGAATGTGTAGAATTCATGTACTAATTATTGTATCTTATATACCTTAAGATAGCTATTAAAATATTTTAAATGTATTCATACACTCCAAACATCACTTGCTCTCCACCAGTGATGGACATACAGGGCTTGAGGAGGTAACACTCCACAGTCTCCTGTCTTTAGTTCTGTGTGTGATTCCCCTGAGGCTTTGTGAGGACAGTCATGTCCTTAACCTTTTCCCCATGCTTCCCTTAGTTACAATCCATACCCAAACTTGGGTCAACTTTTTACACAGAAGTATTTCAGAGAATTGAAAGACAAAGTTAACAACTTAGTCTTGTCTTTTCTTTTTTTTTAATTTGTATTTACCATAAAAAAGCACAGGATAAAAGGGGTACAACTCCACACAATTCTCACCACCAGAACTTCATATCCCATCGCCTCCCCTGATAGCTTTTCTATTCTTTATCCCTCTGAGAGTATGGACCCAGGGTCATTATGGAGTGCAGAAGGTGGAAGGTCTGGCATCCGTATAATTGCTTCCCTGCTGAACATGGGCATTGACAGGTCAATTCATACTCCCATCCTGCCTCTCTCTTGCCATAGTGGGGCAGGGATCTGGGGAGTCAGGGGTCCAGGACACACTGGTGAGGTCATCTGCCCAGGGAAGTCCAGTTGGCATCATGGTAGCATCTGGAACAAGGTGGCTGCAAGAAGAGTTAACATCTAAAGCCAAACAAATTGTTGGCCATTCATGAACCTAAAGGCAAGAATATTGCAGATGAAGATTTGGGGACTCTGTTTTGAAGATAGCTAGTAGGCCTATTTTAGTTATATTTCAAAGGGCCTATGACTATATATTTTTTTCCTGAGCCTGACCTTTGATATGCAGATGGACCCAGGTTATTGTCTGGGGACATGATGTCATGGCTGGAAAAATGGCTAGAAAACTGAATCAGGGAAGAGTGTAGCTCCCCAAAATGGGAAATATGTATAAATATTGTTAACTGTAAACCCCATCGATTTTATTTGGGGCCCATATTCAGCACAGGAGCCTATGTAACCTCTGCATCCCTGTAGGTCTGAGCTCACACTCTTTGGTCATGAGTAGGAAAGTTCCAAGCTGCCTTTTCTACAAGATTTCTGCATGTTTTTAGTGACTAGCTCATCTGCAAACTACATGCATATTGGGAGATTCTCCATGTTATCAGTCGATTCTAACAAAAATTTAAAATCAGAAAAAATAAGCACTTTACCAGCTTTCCTTATTAGCTAGGGAATAGCTATTTTAATTTACATTCTGTTGGTATAATTGAGGCTTTGAATTCAAAATTTGCTTACACAAGGAAGTGATATCTAGAGTTCAGCTACAGAGCTTAGCAGTTAAATGTGTCCCACTTTTTCAAGTTTGTGATATAGTGTGTTCCAGAAGGGAGTCAATAAAGAACTACAATATGTTGACAATTACTCCAATTAAGATATCTGAAGAAAACTCAACGCAGAGGTTTTCAAAGAAAATTATCACATAGGTGATGGTTGAGTTGGTTCATAAGTGAATGATATATTTTTCCCAGTAGAACAAGAAAGAAAACACTTCAATACATGTTACCTATATTATTGTCATTTCACTAAATTTGAGTCAAATCAATGTGAGTTTAAGTCATAGTCTCACTGGAAACATTAGTTTTCTCCTTAATTTTTTACCCTATTATAGCTCTACAAAGAATAAAACAGATGACTTAATTAAAGTATATGCAAAAGTTTTGACACACAGGTTCTTTATAAATGCTATATTCCTTATCTCGACTGTTTCTAATTTAAATGCCCTTCTTCATTTAAGTATTGGGGGAAAAATCTACCCACTATTGTTTGAAACACTCACTCTTATGTGATTATTTACCCAAAAGATATAATCTTCCCTCCTCTGAAATCCTGTTGAAGTTTGAGATGACCTCTCCATAATGCCTGGCCTATAATTGGTACACGTTTTCTTAATTGAATTAAATTACTCCTTATTCTTACTCTTGTTCTAAGTCTTAATATCCACTTTTTTCTTTGTTATTGCTATCTTCCTAGACATTCTTGATGTTCAGACTTTAATAATGAAAGACTATAGATGATTGATAGATAGATAGATAGATAGATAGATAAATGGAATGGGATGGATGGATGGATGGATGGATGGATGGATGGATGGATGGATGGATGACTAGACAGGTGGATAATCAAACTACAATGTGTCTGGTCCAAATATTCTGTATGTGCTTTCACTCTTGGCCATTCTATTACAAAGCTATCTTACACTTTTTATGTTACATGTTGATAGAGTACCAAGTAGAGACATGGACATTTCTGATATGTCTAAATATGAAAAAGATATTATTTGTGGTGTGGCCATAGAATAGCAGCAACAGAAAGATCACACCCGGGGATATATAGATAAAGCAAAAAAAAAAAATGTTGCAACTGCAGCATTTGAAGAAATTCACCAAGCCTCAGGTGGGTGCAGGTATACACAGGACAGGGAGCAAGGAAATCTTTCAGTACAAAAACAACTTGAACTCAGAGCTGCAGTGAGCAGGTGGAACAATTCTGATAGTCACACAGCTGAACACTCAGGTCCAGCTCCGAGAAGGTGGGGAAACACCTCGTCTGAAACTAAAACCATGCAGCCATCTCAGACTGTAGCAGTGGGCTACCAGAGGCCAGACTACAGTCTGAAACAAGGCAACAAGAAGCTAATCTGATGACTCAAGGTAACATGGAATGTTGATCTGCTTCTAAATTCTGCTCCTAAGACCCCTTCTGTTTCATTGGTTTAATCCCCCCTGATTAACACTGTATTCTATTTACATAACCACTGTTAACTAAGAACCACCCTACCTACAGGGCATTGGTTTAATCCTCACTGTTTGCACGCTTTTTCCTTCTTCCCACCCCCTATCCTACGTACATCCTCTTCGGACCTGACACTTCCGCCTCAGGATGTATAAGGACAAGATTGTGAGTAGAGATAGCTTAGATTGCACTGCATTCCACATGAATAAAGAGATACTGCTTCCCAGCTCAGCCATGAGTCCCTGGTCATCTATTTCTCCCACCCACGAAGTTAGACCAGCAATGGAAGATTCTTCCCTTCACCCCCCAACACTACATATGGAAAAAAGAAAAAAACTCAGCCACAGCACTATCTTCTAGCTGAATAGCAGAAAACATGTTTAACTAAAACATGGGGAGAAACACAGGATTTGTGGGAGCGTTGGGGTCCTAGGTGGGAGATGAGAGTATTTTGCAGGAGCCCATGATGCAGAGCTGGGAAATGGTGCCCATAGGTTGACAACTGTGCTGTAAGCCATTAACTGCCCACAAAATGTAAAAAAAGAAGAAAAAGAGAGGGGGGGGGGAGGAATAAAGGAAAAAAGGAAGAAGAGAGGAAGAAATAAAATCACTCATAGTTTTCACTCAAGGAGCTTAAACTGCAGCTGAGGGACATCATCAATAAGAAAATGAAAATGACAACTATAAAAATGCTATAATGTAAAAATACAGACAGGCTTTTCATCAGCATTGCCTGTTCCTTATCTTGGCTCCCTTAACATTTCTTCTTTCCTTTCCATCCTCTCCACTTTCATCTCAATATTGAATGTGCAAATTTTTATTAAGGTCTAGTTCCTATGTATCTTCATCAGGAACTTAAGACAAGACAGGGAAAGAAGTATATCCTACTTAATGAAGGACAGAACTTCATGTACGTCTTCTCCTCCCACTATAAGCTTCTGAGAGCAAGCCCTCACCTGCTTTATCTTAATAATCCAGGAATGTATTCAGCAACCATGAAGCGAACACATGGTTTACCCTCTACTGAGAGGCTGTACTTAAAGAACTCTCATTCATGCCCCTCATAGGAAATCCGATTCTGTTTATACTCCATCTATACGTGCATCCTTACACAATAGGTAAAGAAAGACTTGCAGTCCAAAGATAGCAAGAGTTTAGAGCATTTTCCACTGTGATTCCCATGGTAACTAAGGTTATGTGTAAAGAACTCTGCAATCTAGAAAGTTTAAGCATTTTTCACATTGCTAATTCTGGTATTCTGACCATAGTGAGTGGATACCTGGTAGATCACATGATGAATAAGATTCTGCATTTCTAGACCTACCAATCCACTAAAAAGCTATCATAAGTATAAAGTACTATTATCAATGGAATATCCAATACTTATGGAAGTCCTGAAACATGTTAACACTTAGTGCTGAAAATACATAAACAAAAAATTACAGTATACTAGGTTGGAGTCTATATACACTTCTTTTCATTTTTTTTATTTATAAAGTGGAAATATTGGCAAGACCATAGGATAAGAAGGGTACATTTTCACACAATGCTCACCCCCAGAGTTCCATATCCCATCCCCTCTCTTGAAAGCTTCCCTATTCTTTATCCCGCTGGGAGGATGGACCCAGAATCATTGTGGGGTGCAGAAGGTGGAAGGCCTGGCTTCTGTAGTTCCTTCTCTGTTGAGCATGGGCATTGAAAGGTTGGTCCATACTCTCAGCTGGTCTCTCTCTTTCCCTAGTGGGGCAGGGATCTGGGGAATCAGGGCTCCAGGACACATTGGTGGAGTCCCAGGGAAGTGAGTGTGGCATCATAGTATCATCTGGAACCTGGTGGCTGAAAAACAGTTAAGATATAATGCAGAACAAATTGTTGACCAGTCATGAACCTAAAGGCAAGAATATTGCAAGTGAAAATTTGGGGTCTCTGTTTTGGACACGGCTAGTAGGTCTGTTTTAGGTATATTCCAGAGGGCCCATGACTTTACTAGTTTTTGCCTTCACCTGACATCTAATATGCAGGTGGACCCAAGTTATTGTCTGGGGAGATGGTATCATAGTTGGAAAAAGGACTAGAATGCTGGGAAATTGTGCCGATGCAGTCATATCTGCCATGTTGTCCCCTCAGGCTACTGCTAGTTCCCGCGAGAGTTGGGACATACTCAGAGTGCCTGTTCAGCCATGTTGTGCCCTCAAGGCATTGTCTATATCCCCACGATATTTGGAGTGCTTTGGTTACTCCTCCCCCCTCCCATTCTCACAAGAGTTATTATCCTATCCTGGAGTGCTATGGTTACTCCTCCCCATTCCCATTCTCACGAAAGCTGCTCCTATAAAAGCCTTTCTTCTTCTGCAACTCGCTCTCTTGCCAGCACTTCACTCCGGTGTTCAGATGCAGGAAAGGTTACTGCGTGAGGAGGCCATTTTCGCTACCTCCACGTGGCCCAACCTGCTTCTCTAGCACCCAACTCTGAGGTGCCGGCGCAAATAAAGATTTGTGTTTCCTCTTCGCTCCGGACCCCTCCTCTCTCTCTTCTCCATGGCCCGCGCACAACATCTGGCGCCCATCATGTTCCGCACCCATGCCCCGCTGGGTGGCCCGGCCTGAGGTCCCCAAAAGCTGCCCAGACACAGGTAAGTGGCATCCGCCCACCTCTGTGGCCCCGCGTTTCCCTCCACCATGGGAATTTTTTCATTTTATGAGGAGGTGTCCCAGTTATTATCTCCTTCTGCCCTGGGACAGATTCACGCTCTCACAGACGGTTTAATTTTCGCTACCCCTTGGATTTTTATAACTATGGTCACCACTTACAAGATATGTACAACATGGTCTGCCATGAGGATAAGTGACCTTGAGGCTGAGATACGAGTGTTAAAGCACATGTAATTAAGACTCAGATGCCCTCAGTGATCAGCAGATAGACCCAGAACTTCCGTTCCCACAGACACGTACGTACACGTGTTCAGAAGCTCCTCCTCCGACCCCACGCCCTGCTGCCCAGGGTTCAGCTTCTCCTGAGATACAAGAGTTAAGAGATATGTGCTTATAACCTAAACGCCCTAAGCGATTTGCAGTCAGCACCCAAACTTCTGTCACTGCAGACATGTGCTCAGTTCCTTCTGCGGCTTCCATGACCCCTTTACCCACTGTCCCTGCAGACACGTGTTCGGCTCCTTCTGCAGACACGTGTTCGGTTCCTTCTGTGGCAGACACATGTTCAGTTCCTTCTGCTTCTCTGGCCCCGCCCCCTGCTTCCCCTGAGGCTTCCGGTTCTCTAGCCCCTCCTCCTACCACCCCGGTTTTGGCTTCTCCTGAGGCTTCTGCTTCTCTGACCCCACGCCCTGCTGATACGTCATCATTAAGAGACCTAGTGGCTGAGGTACGGGAGTTAAAGGATATTTTTTCAGCATTTAAGGACTTTAAACCATGTGCAGTCCACCCCGAGAGCTCCGTCCTCGTAGATATGCATGCAGTTTCCCCTGCAGCCATTACAGCAGTTTCCATGGCACCTTCCACTTCTGTAGCTCCCTCTCCCACACCATAGGACCAAATCCACACCTTCCCAGTAAACGTGGCCCCTTCTAAACAAAACCCTCAGCCGTGGCAGCCATACTCCTCTAAAGATTATGGAGCACTCAAAAAAGAAGTCAGAAAGGACAGCATGCATGCTCCATGGACCAAGTCCGTTTTAAGGAGTTTTTACCACCATCTTAACACGCCGCAGAATTTGAAGGACCTGACTCGTGCTGCACTCCCAGACTCCCTCTACCTACAGTGGAAGGCATGCTTCTGGGATGAGTGCTCTAGACAGTCGCAGGAAAATAGTAACAAGCAGGTAGAATGGGATTCTGATGCTTTGTTTGGAGAAGGAGCTTATGAATCTGGAGCTCAGCAGGCAGAAGCCAGGTTTCCAACCGGTTATTTTGAACAGGTACGCATCTGTGCAACACAAGCATGGAAAAGGGTGACCCCACCCGATGTAGATTCATCAGCTCCCATTAACTCTTTTCACCAAGGCACTGATGAATCATTGGCGAGCTTCATCTCAAGGGTGAAGACAAGATTAGAGAGAAAGGTTTATAATCCTGACGTCCGCTCACTACTCCTGCACTCTATTGTCTGGGAAGGCATGATACCACAATTCTGTCAGGCATGCCTTAATCTTAAATACCTACACCCAGATAATTAGATTTTAGCGACACAGGAACTTACATCAGGTAATTATGGGGCACCTGCTACGACACAGGTTTATGAAGTTACCCCATGTAATCACAACGGGGCCTGCTTTCAGTGCGGTCACCAAGGACATTGGCGTAACCAATGTCCTGATAAGCTGCAACCATGCCTCCAGTCATGGAAACCCTGCCTCTAGTCAGAGCAACCCCGCTTTCAGTCAGGGAGCCAGAGGCCACGTACTGTTTGTCCAAGATGCCGTAAGGGGTTTCATTGGAAGAGAAATTGTTTGTCCCAATTTCATAAAGATGGTTCGCCCCTGAATGGTACAAATTCGGGGCCTGAGATTTTGTGGACCACTCCTGTTTTAGAATGGGGTCACCCTTCTATGACAGTAAAGATTGGCAATATTCCTTTTAAATTTTTGATTGACACGGGGGCAGCAAAGACAATTTTAAGGCAAGAAGAGGTTCCCCAAGATTGGGAACTTATTCCTGGACCCAGTATACATGGAGTAGGAGGGGTGACCCAATCATTTCGCACATGAGACTAGCTCATGTGGGAAGACCCGGAAGGTTCTACCAGACACTTCTGCCCTTTGGTAGCTGATATTAGCACCAACCTACTGGGCAGGGATATTCTGGAACGTCTTGATGTAAGGATATCCACAGATGCCTCTGCAGAGCGTAATACTCGTTCCCGCGAGACCAGGTCTAATCAGTACCCCCAATACTAAATGCCACTGTTCGTAGCCAAACACCCCGCTTAAGCTGGCTTTCTAATGAGCCTGTCTGGGTGGAACAGTGGCCTTTACCTAGGGATAAGCTAAAAATTTTAAAAGAGCTCGTCCAAGAGCAGTTGTCCTTGGGACACATTTGCCATTCTCGAAGCCCATGGAGTACTCCTGTTTTTGAGATTAAAAAGTGTTCGGGAAAATGGCGCCTCCTCCAAGATCTCCATGCAATTAATAAAACCATGCAGGTCTGGGGCTCCCCCCAAGGGGGTTTGCCTCTTGCTTCTGCAATTCCCACGGGAATTCCAATCATTGCTATTGATATACAAGATCATTTTTTCTCTATTCCCTTGCATCTGCAAGATTGTAAACATTTTGCCTTCTCTGTTCCTTCTATTAATAACGCCAGCCCTGCTCACAGATTTGAATGGGTGGTGCTACCCCAGGGTATGGCCAATAGTCCTACAATTTATCAAGAGGCTGTTAAATCTGCCTTTTTCCATATATCCATAAGGGCCTTAATGTTTTTCATTACATGGATGACGTATTAATATGGGGAAAATCAGATACAGATCTCTGTGCCCTATGTGATTTTCTCATTCCTGCATTAAAGAAAAGCGGCCTTAATGTGTCTCCTGAGAAGATACAGCTAATTCCCCCAATATCTTTTTTTAGGTTCAGAGATTTCTCTAATGCAAATTCGTCCCTTAAAACCTAATATCACCTTTCCTTCTAACCTTACTCTTGCTTCTTTACAAAGTTTTCTAGGAAATTTAAATTGGCTTAGGCAGTATCTCTATCTGCCTACAAGCTGCCTCCAACCACTGTTTGACCTGTTAAAAGGAAACAAACAGCCCTCCTCAAAATGTAAGTTAACTCCCGAGGCCTCCTTGGCACTGGAAAGGGTTAACCAGGCACTCCAGGACATGCACCTTGTTCGATTCTCCCCCTCCTCTCCAGTAAACCTTCTTATCTTTAACTCCACCCCCACAGTAGTTGGGGCATTGTGGCAGACCCATGGGGTTCTCGAGTGGCTTCACACACCTGTAGGCGGAGCTCCAAGACTCCTGACTGAGATAGACGCGTTAGCATTCATGGTTTGCCAAGGAAGAAATAGGTCTGTGCAGGTCTTAAGGAAAGAACCGGATTTAATCATTCTGCCCTTTTCTCTCACAGATACAGAGTGGCTTCTTCTTCTTCTTCTAGCATTTGCCCTTCTTCCGTAGCCAGTCAACAGCGTTATGTTGAAAGCTGTCAGGAGCTGCTTGTTGCTGGCTTTGAAAGTGACTGGGATCCATGTGGATTCAGTCGGCTAGGAAGGATCGTCAGTTTCCCCAATGAATGGGTACTCACGGGATGCACCACGAGAAGGTCGATCCAACAGAGTGGCTTATACGCCATCATTCCCACTTTACCATAAGCTTCGTGGAGTTTCCAGGACAAATAGATAACCATTTTCCTTCTAATAAATTGATAGGTTCTTTACCTCTCTTGCCTCTACTAGCACCTAAATTTTTCTCTAGAGATCCCATTCCTTCTGCTCCTACAGTCTTCACTGATGGTGGAAAAAAGGGAGCTGCTGCCCTTATATATTACCCGGACAAACAACCCACTAAACCTCTCTTTACTGAGCTTCCTGAGAATTCCCCTCAGTACAAAGAACTTTATGCTGTTTTCCTTGCATTAAAAGCTGTACCAGAATTCTTCAACCTTTTTTCTGACAGTGTGTATACTGTTAACTTACTTCCATGGCTTGCTCATTCTTATGTGAAAATTGATGACAACCCACTTTGCCCTCTTTTGATTCAAATCGCCTCTATGCTCTCTTCTCGAACCCAACCACTATATATTCAGCACCTTCGTTCCCACAGCCCTCTTCCTGGTGCCCTGTCCGAAAGGAATGCTGCAGCTGACCGCCTTGCCTCCACAGGAGCTCTCCTAGTCTCTGTCTTTGATCCTGCTGATTTCCATTCTCTAACCCATGTTAATCTTAAAGGCCTTCGAGCTCGATTTCCTGATGTTCCGTTACCACAATTAAAACATATCCTAGCTACATGCTCTTCCTGTGCAAGTCTCATAAAAACACCTGCTATTCAGACTCTTGGTGTTAACCACCGAAGCTTAAAAGCTAATGCTATTTGGCAAATTGATGTCACCCACATACCAAATTTTGGCAAACAAAAATATGTGTCTGTCTCAATTGATACCTTTTCTAAAGTTATGTGGGCAACAGCTCAGACAGGAGAAAGCTCTAAAAAGCTTATAAGCCATATGATCTCCTGTTTTGCTGTGATGGGCTTACATCTTCAACTGAAAACTGACAATAGACCTGTGTTTACCAGCAAACAATTTAAAGATTTTTGTTCCCTCTGGAACATTACTCATACCACAGGCATTCCCTATAATCCACAGGGACAAGGCATTGTCAAGAGGGCCCGTCAAACCCTTAAGGCTCAATTAAATAAAGATAAAGGAGGAATGTACCCCCCAATATCCAGCTAGCAAAAGCCTTAACTACGTTAAATGTCTTTAATATTTACAATAACTCGGACTTACCTCCTATTATTCTTCAATGGCAAACACCATCTACTCTCCCATCTATTAAGGTCAAATGGAAAGACCCACTTGATAAAATTTGGAAAGGGCCTGACCCTCTATTGACCATGGAAAGAGGTTTTGCATGCATTTTCCCTCATAATTACTCTAAACCTGTCTGGATTCCTGCTCGCCATGTCCGACAATTCCCTCATGATGGCACTGTTATCCCTGAAGAACAAGAAATACAAGAGGACAAGCCGCAGGATACATCCCAGGATCCATAATATGACATGGCAGAATCTACAAAAGTTAGCTCACAAAGCCCTCTCTCCTACCCCTTCCCTGAATGTCTTATGTTATGACTGGCCAGTTGTGTTTTGTGAGTGAGTGTGTTGAATGACCAAAAATTTTTGTATGACCCATCTGCTCAGAGTACTCTAAATGTTAAAACCATTGTCACTAACATGTGTTAACTCTCTAAGTAAACTGAGTCTGTTTATAGTCCAAAGTCAGTTATAGTAAACCTCTAACTTGTTACAAGTTTTATTGTTTTTCACAAGTAAGTGATTACAGCTATCAAGCCTTCATATGAGGAATCATCTGTTCATATGGTAAGGTATTAAACTGTAAGAAGTTCCTCCATATCCAACCTATGTGAATTAACAACATTCACATATTCTTGTACACTTAACTGGTGTATCTTGTCTTGCCACCATAGGCTTGTCTTTGTCAGCCAACAATTTAAAGATGTTTCCCTTTATAACATCACCCATGCCACGGACATCCTTTACTACCCCCAAAGACAAATGGCTGTTCCCCTGGACATCACATCCACTGACTGCTTCCCTTAGACTTAAGATATGATCCTACCTCTTCATACCAATGGATACATTCCCCTTTCCTTACCTGTCTACCCTTAGTTGTGGGATCCTAGCTTGTTTTACTTCTTCTGCTCACAATAGGTCCTATAATTTTTTTCAACATTTTAATTTATTTATTAATGAGAAAGAGAGGAGGAAAGAGAAAGAACCAGATATCTTTCTGGTACATGTGCTGCCAGGGATCAAACTTGGGACCTCATGCTTGAGAGTCTAATGCCTTATCCACTGCGACACCTCCCAGACCATGGTCCTATAATTCTTAACAAGCTCATGGCCTTTTTGCGGCAGCAGATTGATGCCATAAAGATGCAACCTATACAGACTCACTATCATAGGCTGGATATGGCAGAATATTGAGTTGCTGTGGAGGATTTGCCCCCCTCCATCAGAACGTCCACCATGTAGAGGGCTGGCTAGCCAATGATGGGTAAGAGGAAACTAGCGCTATCCAGTCAATCTAAGACAGGGCACCTGGTACTACTGGGCAAAAATGACCAGGTGTTCCAATGACGGGTAAGACGGAAGGCTGATCCCAAACCTAAGACAGGCACAGTCCACCCTGTCACAAAACAAAGTCCGCCAAACATCAAAACATGATATAAGACAGGGGGACATGTGGGGAGCCACATGTGCCCTCAAGGTTGCTATTGGCATGGCCATAGAGTTTATGTTAAAAGATAGTTCCTGGGAATTGGGCAGTGGCGCAGTGGGTTTAGCGCAGGTGGCGCTAAGTGCAAGAACTGGCTTGAGGATCCCAGTTTGAGCCCTCAGCTCCTCACCTGCAGGGGAATCACTTCACAGGCGGTGAAGCAGGTCTACAGGTGTCTTTCTCCTCTCCCCCTGTCTTCCCCTCCTCTCTCCATTTCTCTCTGTTCTATCCAACAACCACAATATCAGTTATAACAACAATATAATTACAACAATAATACAACAAGGGCAACAAAAGGCAAGATACCAAAAAAAAAAAAAGGGATAAGATAATTCCTGCTTCCATACACCTTAGTGTCTTTGTTAAAAAAGTTCTTTTTCCCCATGAATATATAATAATAAATGAATAGGAAAGAGACATCCCCCAATACTCAGTTGACTAAGGCACCAAACCTCTTTTTCTATAAAGCATTCAAATCAGATGCACTGCTAACCACGAGAAGCAGATTGTCTGTGTTTCTTCCACAGGAATCCCGGAAAAAAACATCTGGACCCCTGAACACCCTGACATCACCCACTAGAAGGCACGACTACAGTGGCACAACCCCCAAAAACCCTAGATGTCACCTGACGCGATCTGAAGAACCTGATTCACAGACTCCAGGGACAGAACTTTTTTACTGTCTGTCTGCCTTTCCTGCTTCTGCTTTGCCTGTCACGTTTTGTTGGTTCCAGCTCACAATCTACAGAAAAGCGGAATTCCAGAGGCTGATCTTCCTCATGCAGCATTTCATCCCCTGCCATTTCTCCCCCTAGTTGCCTAATTTGGACTGAGACTTCTATCGGACTTGCTGGTATACCCTTTGGCCACTTTAGACAATTTTATAGCAGCTTCCTTCCCTTCACGTTGCTGGTTTTTCATAGACTGACCCTGAGTAGTTCATAGACTTTACACACTGCTGCCCTGGGCATTAGATAAAAGGAAAGGGGGAGATGCTGGGAAATTGTACCGATGCAGTCACATCTGCCATGTTGTCCCCTCAGGCTACTGCTAGTTCCCGCGAGAGTTGGGACATTCTCGGAGTGCCTGTTCAGCCATGTTGTGCCCTCAAGGCATTGTCTATATCCCTGCGATATTTGGAGTGCTTTGGTTACTCCTCCCCCTCCCATTCTCACAAGAGGTATTATCCTATCCTGGAGTGCTATGGTTACCCCTCCCCCTTCCCATTCTCACGAAAGCTGCTCCTATAAAAGCCTTTCTTCTTCCGCACCTCGCTCTCTTGCCAGCACTTCACTCCAGTGTTCAGACGCAGGAAAGGTTACTGCGTGAGGCAGCCATTTTCACTACCTCCACGTGGCCCAACCTGCTTCTCTAGCACCCACCTCTGAGGTGCCAGCACAAATAAAGATTTGTGTTTCCTCTTCGCTCCGGACCCCTCCTCTCTCTCTTCTCCGCGGCCCATGCACAACAACACTAGAAAGCTGGATCAGAGAAGAGAGTAGCTCTCAAATATGGGGAAAGTATATAAATATTGTTAAGTATAAACCCAACCGATTTGATCTGGGGCCCATATTCAGCACAGGAGCCTATGTAACCTCTGCATCCCTGTAGGTCTGAGATCACATTCTGTGGTCAAGGCTAGGCTAGGAACATTTCAGACTGCACTATTTCAGGACCCATCTCCCTCAGGTAGTAGGTAGAGTATGTTAACCAATCTCCCTTCAGAGAATGGAATATTCCTTACCATTGTTGATCCACATTGAGGGCAAGGTCCTATAGGGGACTGCAAAGAGGTCCATTATATTGTTCCTGATAGAAATGACCAGTGACAGTGGTGAGAGGGATCTATTAGATGTGTGGGTCCATCATGTCTTTGTGGGAATCCCAGAGCTCCCTGACTAGGGCCACAGGTAATGGTGTGGGCTGGTAGTGACTAAAGAGTCATTGTTAAAGTATGCCAGTCTCTTGCCCTTATTCAGTTTTTGTAGTCCTTATTTTGTCTGACACTGTTAGCTTTGGAGTGATTGGGGGATGTGTAATAGGAGGTAGGTGAGGAGGGTATCTAGGTCTAAGTAGGAACTGTTTCATTAGGTATTTTATGGTATCTCTGTAGTTCTTTTTTATCTTTTTAGTTCTTTATACTTGCTTGGTTCATTTAATGACTCACGGCAAATTATTGTGCACTTTTGTTTTAAGGTATATTTTGCCCTAATTTATGAGTACATGTACATATGCTCTATTTTATGGGCCCTGGTCGATATCTAGGTTTTGAGGTTTTGTTAAGAAGTACACCACTCAAAATGGAGTTAAGGTGTCCTATGAGCTAGGAAAGGTCTCACCAGAGTAATGAAGCTGAAGTGTTGACATTCCCCTATTGAAGTCTCTGGACACAGTCCAAAATGAAGCATGCCGAGGTGGTACTGGTTGCAGTGGTTAGGCTGGGATCAGCTGATGCAGTATCAGTTGGTATGAATTGAAAGAAGCATGCAGGAAAGTTAGCCCTGCCCTAGAGGTTTCAGGACTGGGAAATGCATGGACTTTATAGAGAACGGGGAAGTTTCCTGCTGTCTTAGGGATTAAGAAGGCAATAGATATTTATTGCTATAACCAGATTATTTGGCTATTGGGATCTATTTTCCACCATGTATTTTACTTTTATCTTAGGTACCATGAATGGTCATGTACACTACTGTGAGAATTGGTGAATAGGCATGCCTCTTTATTTGGGGACTGTAAAAGCTGTGGGGTTTTCATTACCATAAGTTAATAAATATGAAATATCAATTTGAAAAGCAACAGAGGGGGTCAGGTGGTAGTGCAGTGGGTTAAGCACACATGGCAGGAAATGCAAGGACAGGCGCAAAAGTCCCAGTTCAAGACCCTGGCTCCCCACCTGCAGGGGGGTCGCTTCACAAGCAGTGGAGCAGGTCTGCTGGTGTCTATTTTTATCTCCCCCTCTCTGTCTTCCTGTCCTTTCTTGGTTTCTCTCTGTCCTATCCAGAAACAACAATAATAATAACCACAACAATGATAAAACAACATGGGCAACAAAAGGGGGTAAAAAGTTACAAAAAAAAAAAAGCACTCCTTTGCTGCCAGGAGATTACAATCTGCAATTATAATATACTAGAGATTTAGAGGAAATGGTAGAAATTTAGAGAGGACATGTCTCTCAAGTGCAAATGAGAAAACTGAACTGGAAGACACAACAAAGTGTACAAAATGGATAAGAGTTTCTGTACTGCGTGCAATCAGATAATCCTCCCTAATCAAAGCCCAGACCCAGAATTTATCAAATGACTTTAACAAATCACTTGATATTTCTGGGCCCAAGTGTCTTCAACTGGAAAATAAAGGACAGTGGTAGAGTTGTGGGGATTAAATGGGGTTACGGGTATTAAGTGTATGGCACAGTACTCACCATAGTAAATAATAATGCTGAGTGGTATTATTCTCATCCATGACTAATGTCACAAAGCATGCTAGCAACAATATTCATACTTTAATAATTCCTTTTTCATAGTTATGTTTAGTTTTATGGGTAATAAGAAATAAACATTTTTATAAGTTTCACCCCAATAATCATATGGTCCAAATTAGCTTCCAAATCAAGTTTTACAGTAATTCAGCATTCTCCAGTACTGAATGGTTCTTATAGTAATTGTACATTCTACATTGTCACAGTCAGAAAATGTAATTCACTTAGCATGAATATATACTTGTCCTAAATATGTAGTCATTCAATAACTATTAATGATTCACCAAGATGACTTACTTTGAAGAGAACAGAATATCTTAACTAGATACTTAAGTAGAATTCTTTTATTTTCTCTTTTTATATAGTAGGCTTTTAATAGTAGGTTACAGGAGTTCCATCTCACACCCATCACTAAAGTTTTGTATCCTTACCCTTCTACCTCCAAAGGATAACCACCATAGTTCTCACATGTTTTAGAAACAGTTGACTTGCTTCTGGTTGTTGTTACTTTGTCTTGTTTCAAGTTCAGTGAATCAGATGAGATATTCCACATATGAGTGAAACCATCCAGTAGTTGTATTTCATCTCTTTGTTTTGCTAAGCATAATCACAACCAGCTTCATCCATTTTATCCCAAAAGACATCTCATATTTTTTTTTGACTGAAGAATAGTATTACATGGAATATATGTCCCATAACCCCAATAGTCACTTGTTGATGGGCATTTCAGCTGCTTCCAATCTTTGGCTATTGTGAGTAATGTAGCTATGAACATAGGGGTACATATGTCCCTTTTAATTGGTTTTTGAGTGTCTATTGGATAAATGCCTAAGAGTAGTGTTGCTGGATCATAAAGTAATTCCATTTTTACTTGTTGAAGGACTCCCCAGAAAGTCTCCCAAAGGGGCTGCACCATTTGTATTCCCATCAACAGTGTAGCATAGTTCTTTTCCCCACACCTGTTATGTCTTGATTTGTTGATAGAAGTCATTCTCTCAGGTGTGAGATGGTATCTCAGTGCAGTTTTAATTTGAATTTCTCTAATGTTAGTGAAGTGGAGCATTTCTTCATGTGATGTGCACCATGTGTATCTCTTCTTTAGAAAATTTTCTCTTTAGTTCTTTGGCCCACTTTTTTATTGATTTATTTGTACTTCTTTTGCAGGTCTGTGCCAATTCTGTATAGATGTTTGATATCAGTCACTTGTCTGATGTGTGATGTACAAATATCTTATCCCATTTATTCAGTTGCCTGGTAATCCTTGTATAGTTTTCTTTTGATGTGTAGAAGCTTTTTAGTTTCATGTAATCTCATTTGTTTACTCTTGTTTTTATTTCCCATGCCCATGGGGCTGAGTCTTCAAATACATCTTGGATGTAAAGGCCCTGTAAAGTTTCACCAACACTTCCTTCTATAAATTTTAGAGTTTCTGGTCTAATACCCAGATATTTAATCCATTTTGATTTAAGCTCAGTGTATGGTGGTAGGTGGTGGTCTAGTTTCAATTTTCTGCATATGGTTGTCCAGAACCATTTGCTACAAATAACTTTTTTATCCTCCAACCCCCATTGAATGGTTTTGGGCTTTTTGTCATATATTAGGTGATTGTATATGTATGGGCTCAATTCTGTTTCATTGCTCCATATGTCTGTTTTTATTCCAGTACCATGCTGTTTTGATTACTATTGCTCTATAGTATAAACTGAAGTTGAAGAGTGCTTTTCCTTTTTTCTTAGAATACTTTGGCAATTCATATTTTTCTGTGGTTCCACACAAATTTTAGACTTACATTTATTGACTTGCAGATGTTTAATCATCCCAGTTTCTCAGTGATAAATACCACTAGGTCTTGTTGAATTATTCTCTTGATATGTTGTTGGATTTGATTTGTCAAGTTCTTGCTGAGGATTTTTGCATCAGTGTTCATCAGGGATATAGGTCCACAGTTTTCTTTTCTGATAGTGTCATTTCCTGCTTTGGGGATCAAAGTCATGTTAGCCTCATAGAATATGTTTATGAGTGTTTGCCCCCCCCCTTCAATTTTCTGGAATAGTTGGAGGAGAATCGGTGTTAGTTCTTCTTTGAAAGTCTTACAGAATTTTTTAGTAAAGCTTTCTGGGCCTGTGCTTTTATTCTTGGGTAGATTTTTTTATTCCCAGTTCAATTTCTATGCTAGTGATTGGCTTGTTTAAGCTGTCTACTTCCTCTTGGATTAGGCTTGCAGATGGTATAATTCTAGAAATGCAGCCATCTCCTTAAAGTTGCCTAATTTACTTCCATAGAGATGTTCATAATATTCATGTATGATTCTTTGTATCTTCCTATCTTCAACTATAATCATTTCTCTCTTCCTTACTGTTTTCTCATATTTCTTTCCCTCCCCCCTTCTCTCATCTAGTCAGTAGTTTTTCTATTTTATTTATCCTTTTCAAAGAACAAGCTCTTGGTTTCATTAATCTTTTGGATCATCTTTCTGGATTTTATTTCATTAATTTCTTGGAGTCTCTACATTTTGTTTCTTACTCTGTCCAATTAAGAAGATAGAACATGAGTTTAAAAGCTTTTCCAGATCCATAATTTCTTCTGTAAATGCAAATGGTATCTTTAAATTTACAGACAAGAAATGAAGTTTCTGTTGAGAATAGCCTTATTTTATGGTGGTGACAGTTTCATTTCTGACTGTGCAGGTAGGGACAAACTTTGACACTGGGATCAGACTCATGGTGTGAATTTGGATTTAGGTTCCACTACTTACAACTGGTGGGAACTTAGGTAAGTTAATTTCAGGATATCATAGTAGCATCTGCCTCAGTGTTACTGTGAGACTAAATATATATATATATATTACCTACTTAGTAACTAAGAGAGAGACTAAATTCTAAAAATTCAAAAAGAAAACACAATTCATTGGCTACAATAAAAAAATAAAATGCTTCAAAGAAGAAAGTGGTGGGAATTTGCATGAAAAATATTACCTAAGAGAAAAAAAAAAATCCTTGTTGGTCTCTCCCTGGGATGGTGGGAGAGAGAACAGAAATATTTTGTGATGAACTAGTGTAGCTTACTGTGATTTTTCCAAGGTTAAATTCTAAAACAGCAAGGGACCTTCCTCATTCTCTTTAAAATCTGTATTTCTCCCAGTGCTGGAACCTCTGGGTTTTGCTTTCCTTGATCCCCTACTTGGTGATACTTTATCTGCTGACCTCAACCAAATCAATGCAAGGAGTTCCACCTCACCATGTTTCACTTTGGATTGTATCCAGAAACAAGAAAACTGAGGTGTCAACCCTCCAGCTCCAATACTCAGCCACCAAGTTGCAGATGCTACCGTGACACCATTCTGACTTCCCTGAGCAGATGACCTCACCAGTGGTCCTGGAACCTCACCTCTCCATAGCCCTATCCCCCAGGGAAAAGTAGAAAGAAGCTGGGGGCATGGATTGATCTGCCAATGTCCACATTCAGTGGAGAAGCAATTCCAGAAGCCAGATATTCCACTTTCTGCACCCCATAAGAATCTTTGGTCCAGACTCCCAGAGGGATAAAGAACAAGGAAGCTTCTAGTGGAGGAGATGGGATCTAGAACTCTGATGGTGGGAATTGTATAGAATTGTACCCCTCTTATCCTACAGTCTTGTTAATTACAAAATTACTAATAAAAACATAAAACAAACTCAACATATTTCACTATTTCTCATAGTAGGAGGGTTAGGACAGATCCAAGGGTGAAGGAAAAAGGTACACCTGGCTAAGAATATGTATTACCATGCACAGAGGTCCAGGTTTGAGCTCCTAGTCCCCATCTACAGGGGGAAAACTATAGTGAAGCACTTCTATTTCTCTCTCCTCTCTCTCTCTCTCTCTCTCTCTCTCTCCCCCTCATTCTCTCTCTCCTTCTATCCCTTATCCCTCTCAATTTCTCTCTGTCCTATCAAATAAAATAAAGACTTCATCTTAATGTGCCCAGACCAGTCCTAGCCACCTGGTACACTATAATTTGAAGAATTTTGAGGCCAGACCCTGAGACAGGACAAAGTACTATGATTTGTTAAGCAATTATCTCCTATAGATGTGACACAGTTGGTGCTGTAACATTCACTAATTATTTACTATTTCTGAATTCTCTTCTTACAATTTATATATTTTTCCACTAGCTATGTTATGATGTCATATTTTAGGTAAGCAAGAACCTCATTTGTTAGATCTGGAAAGCTTTACTGTGTATGTTAAATGTGTACCAAGAAATAAACCAAGAGAAAAAAAAAAAAACTCTAAATTCAGCCCTGCTTTTCTTCCCATTGCTTTTATTCTATATTTCTTGGGTCCTCCTTAATTCTACTTAATCTTTGCAGTTCCTAGCAGTCACATTCTTTGTGCTAATTCTCTGCTGAGACAAAGAAAGATGATTCCTCATTTACAGATCTCTTGTTTAACATTTCAAAACAGACTGTGTTCATTTTAGTCCTGCACTTTATAACTCAGCTTAACCCTAGCCTGAGTCTATAATTAATATTCAATAAATACTTCCAATGAATTGATAAGATTTATCCCAGCTCTTCCATTAGGATGTGTGTTTCAAAGAAACAGATATGATGTATTACTCATTATTTGCTCTCTTGCCCCCATTCCTTTAAGTGATTGGCATAGTAGCTTGTACATAGTAAGGACTCTATAAATATTTGTTAAGTGAATGAAGTATTAATGGCAGTACTGCCAACCTTCATAGCCTCAAATTTCTTCTGCTATCAGTAAAGTCCTCTTGCCACATAAATCTTTCATATTAGTGCATTAGAGTATTTGAGAATTTTCCACTTAAAGAGCTCGCTAGAGAATATTCACCATAAAGAGGAACAGTCCCCTATATTACCTTATTACTCATTCATTTTATAAGAACTGTTTGCTGAATTCCCCCAAATTACTTCCTCACTTCCTCTTTGCTTCTCTCTCTCTCTCCTCTCCTCTCTCTCTCCCCCTCTCTCTCTCCTCTCTCTCTCCTCTCTCTCTCTGTCTCTCTCTCCTCTCTCTCTCTCCCCCCCCTCTCTCTCCTCTCTCTCTCTGTCTCTCCTCCTCTCTCTCTCTCTCCTCTCTCTCTCTCTCTCCCCCCCTCTCTCTCCTCTCTCTCTCTGTCTCTCCTCCTCTCTCTCTCTCTCCTCTCTCCCTCTCTCTCTTTCTCTCTCCTCTCTCCTTCTCTCTCTTTGCAGCTGTTACAACCTGCTCTGCTCCCTCAGCCATGTCTCATTCTGTGAGACCCATGGGAAGCCATCAGAAGCCAAAACTTCTTCCCAGAGAAAAACAAAATCTCTTTTTCTAACCCAACTGTAGCAAATGTCTCCCGGACTTCCCCAATGTGTGTGTATGTATATATATATATATATATATATATATATATATATATATATATATATATATATATATTTGACTGGAGGAATTTCCATCTGGTCAAAACCAGTAAATACCTTTATAGATCAATGACTCAACAACTGACTTTCAACACTTAATCAATAAATGCTATGTTTCCATTATGTGATGGTTAAATTTAAGATAAATATATGTCTTTACACTCTTATTTCATTTATCTTTCGTTTCCAAGGCAGTTTGTGTCTGTACAGAAACCAAATGTGTTCTCTGCAGGCAGACAGATACTGGTGTTTGATTCAATAGATGCCTACCTACTTCCTACCATCAACCTATCTCCCTGCTTTCTCATCTTTCTAGTGTTAATCATTATTCCTTACACATAAACCCGTTTTATTTATTGTTAGTTTATTTTATCTTGTTTTACAACACTCACCTTTGAGAACTGTTTTGAATCTATTTGAAATAATCTGGTTTATAAAATTCAATATATTTTAAATATTTATAGGTGTCTATATAAATAATATGTGCACATCTATAAATTGATATGCCTAGCACAGATATTGAAACAAGCCAAGAAATGTCTCCTGATTACAAGATACTTAGCAGACTGTTTCTAAGACATAGGAGCACTATGGTGGTTATTTCTGGAAGATGGTTGGAGGTGGGGATACAGAACTTTGGTGGTGGATGAGGAACTATAGACTGTAACCTTACAATCTTGTAATCTACTGTGAATCACAGATTTTTTTAAAAAAATGAATGAAGGGAGTTGGGCAGTAGTGCAGCAGGTTAAGCGCAAGTGGCGCAAAGCGCAAGTGGCGCAAAGCGCAAGTGGCGCAAAGCGCAAGTGGCGCAAAGCGCAAGTGGCGCAAAGCGCAAGTGGCGCAAAGCGCAAGTGGCGCAAAGCGCAAGTGGCGCAAAGCGCAAGTGGCGCAAAGCGCAAGTGGCGCAAAGCGCAAGTGGCGCAAAGCGCAAGTGGCGCAAAGCGCAAGGACCAGTCAGGATCCCAGTTGGAGCCCCTGGCTCCCCACCTGCAGAGGAGTCGCTTCACAGGCCGGCCGTGAAGCAGGTCTGCAGGTGTCTCTCTGTCTTTCTTCCCCTCTATCTCCCCCTTCACTCTCAATTTCTCTCTGTCTCTAATAACAAATAAGAAATCAAATAAAATAGATTTTTTAAATGATTTTTAAAAAATGAAATGAAACGATGCTTGGAATCTAGCTAAAAAATAAAAATGACCTTCAGAATTATACAAGGCTGTGAGGAACAAAGAACAACAGGGATACAGTGGGCTCCGTGAAGGCTACATTTGAAGGCACATCGAAAATCACCCAGTTCAGGTTCTGGGACTTGCCTGAAGTTGCGTGAATATGTACTAGCAGAATTTAAACAAGTTCTCAGATCTTCCAACTGCAGACCTGCTTCTTGTCTTCTGTTTTAGTACTCATCCAGAATTTAGTATTAAAGCAAATATATATGATGAACCATTAACAGGTGTCATCAAAGCAGGTCACTAACAGATATGAAATAATCCATCAGTAGAATAAGCACCGCAAGATACCTTCTAATTCAAATTTCATTTATTTTCACTTAAATTTATTTTTGCAACACATGTTAGAGGCAATTTATGGACTGAAGAGGAAAATTAATAAAAAAATCATAACCAAAAAGAGGATACAACCATAGTAGTGACAAAAATCACTGTGTTTGTGTTTTAAACATGGTTTTCTAGAAGGCAGATCAAAAAGGGAAACATAGTTACTTCTCTTTTTTTATCTTTATTTATGTATTTCCTTTTGTTGCCCTTGTTGTTTTATTATTGTAGTTATTATTGTTGTTGTTGTTGGATAGGACAGAGAGAAATGGAAAGAGGAGGGGAAGACAGAGAGGGGGAGAGAAAGACAGACACCTGCAGACCTGCTTTACCACCTGTGAAGTGACTCCCCTGCAGGTGGGGAGCCGGGGGCTTGAACCGGGATCCATACACTGGTCCTTGAGCTTTGCGCCACCTGGAGCTTTGCTCCACCTGTGCTTAACCCACTGCACCACCTCCCAACTCCCTACTTACTTCTCTTTACCTGAGAACCAGAGCCACATTTTCTCAGAGGAGAAGGTTTTTTTTTTATGTCAAATTCTGAGATGACTTTATCACAAGGTAACAATACATGAGGAAATATAAAAAGGAATATTTTCAAAATCAACCATCAATTAACCAGCAATAAAATCAACACAGCTTTTTCATAGAAATTCTAGAAAAAAAATTGTTGTCTTAAATTATGTGAGAAAGATTTAGTGACAGTCAATTTAATCAAAGAGAAAAAATGTAGATAGTCTAGAGAAATGATTAGATTACATCTTAAATTATAATTTCTCATTTTTTTAATTCCTCATGTTTTTCTTATAGGACCTTGACAGGCTGCAGGTATTACACAATTTCAAGATCCTATTCTGTAGAGATTACAGAATACAGTTACCTTAAAGATTATTAATTAAGAGCAAAATTCAAAGTTTGGCAACATGTCATCAGATGTTAAATTTGATTCAGCAAACTACTGAACTGAGATAATTTTTACCTGAGTGGAGTTCCTCTACATAGAAATTGGCTAAACTTCCTAGTTTGGAAGTAAGGGCAACAATCCAAATAAAATTTCTGAGGGTTTCTTCAGTTTCTTTACTCTTTTTCTTTTTAAATAACAAATTTATTTCATTTCTTTCATCTAAGAGAAAGAAATCAAGGCACCACTTAAACACATATGGCTTGGAGGTTCAAGCCAGGAGCCTCAAACATGCCAGTCCTGTGCTCTTACCCCTGGACTAACTCCCCCTTTCACAAAGATTTATTTATCTTTATTGAAAGAGAATAAGTGTGTGTGTGTGTGTGTGTGTGTGTGTGTGTGCATGTGTGCGTTTTCAGACCTGGTTTATCCCAGTGTCAGGGATCCAACCTGTATCCTCAGGCATGCAATCAATTTCTGTGCTCTAACTCCTCAATTTCTTTATCTTTAAAATTGAGATGAGAATTCCTCAACTTATAAAGTGATCATCAGAGCATAATCAACATCTAGTTGTCTCTCAATAAAATACTTTTGGGCAGGGGAGTAATAATGATGGTAATAATGATGGTAATAATGATGGTAATATAAAGAGACTTTATTCCTGAAGCTCCAGGGTCCCAGGTTCAATCCCCAGCACTACCATAAACCAGAGCTAAGCAGTGCTCTTGTATCTCTCTCTCTCTCTTCTATCTCTCTCATTAAAACAAATAAATAAATAAAATATTTTTATAAAATAACATACTCTTTACTTCAATTGATATGATAAAGTTCAACTGCATATAGAACATTCATCATTCCAAAAGACATAACAAAACCAGTCATTAAAGGACACGTATGTTCTCTCTTTTTTTTTAACTATTTTATTTTATTTTACCAGAACACTGTTTAGTTCTGGCTTATGGTGGTACAAGGGATTGAACCTGGGACGTTGGAGTCTCAGGCATGAGAGTCTGTTTGCATAACCATTATGCTATCTACCCTCCGCTGTTCTTTTTTTAAAGTATGGTTGTATATGATATATTCAGCTATCTAGAGCTGGCAAGCTACAGGCCTTGAACAAAATCCAGCCTACTGCTTGTTTTGGTAAATAAAGTTTTATTGGAATGTTGCCCATTCATTTACATATTGCTTCTGGCTACATTCCAACAAAAAAATTTGCTGCAACAGAGCTAGTATAGACCATTCAAGTCTAAAATATTTATTATCTGGTCCATTATAGAAAAAGCTAGCCAACCTCTTAACAGAACCCATATCCTCTTAGATGGCAAGCAACATTTTAAACTCAATACTTTCCAAACTCAGATTTTCATGTGTGTGAATTCAAACACACTTGGGCATACAGATTCCACAATCTTTCCATTTTCAATTTTACAGACCAATTAAAGTCCTTATCATTAAGGCCCTATCCGTGTAATCCAGTTAATGAGTCATATTCTACCACCATCATCTTTTTCTTTAAAAAAGTCTCACAATTAGGGAGTCAGGCGGTAGCCCAGCCGGTTAAGTGCACGTGGCACAAACCACAAGGACCAGCATAAGGATCCCAGCCCTCGATTCCCCACCTGTAGGGGAGTCGCTTCACAGGCAGTAAAGCAGATCTGCAGGTGTCTGTCTTTCTCTCCCCCTGTCTGTCTTCCCCCCCTCTCCATTTCTCTCTGTCCTATCCAACAACAACAACAATAATAACTACAATAATCAAACAACAAGGGCAACAAAAGGAAATAAATAAATACAAATTTTAAAATGAAATTTAAAAAAAAGTCTCACAATCTTTGCATTATACTTCCATCATAACCCGGACTCCATCTAGTCCCCTATTTAATCTTCTTTGCTTTTACTTGAGTTGTGCTAAAACATTTTTATTATTATAAACATTTTTATTTTATTACAACTTAGTTCAAGAGTCTACAATGACTCCCACTTTCTATCATATCTGAATTTTTTCTGCCTGGCTATTAGAATAGTCAACAGTCAATAGTCTAACTCCACATAATTTTGATAGTTTGATTTCTATTTTTTAATTATTTTTATTATTATAAACATTTTTATTACTATAAACATTTTTATAATTTTTATTATTATAAACATTTTTATTACTATAAACATTTTTATAATTTTTATTATTATAAACATTTTTATTATTTTATTATTATAAACATTTATATTATTATTTTTATTTTTAAAACATTTTATTATTATTTTATTATTATAAACATTTATTATTATATTTATTATTTTATTATTATAAACATTATTATTATAAAAATTTATTTTTATTATTATAAACATTTTTATTCTATTACAACTTAGTTCAAGAGTCTACAATGGCTCCCACTTTCTACCATATCTGAATTTTGTCTGCCTGGCTATTAGAATAGTCAACAGTCAATAATCTAACTCCACATAATTTTAATAGTTCGATTTCTACCTTTTCCTTAAATACTAAGTACTCTGGTTTGACCCATCTGTGTTAGCACTCCACATGATAAATATGACCTCTGTTCTTCATTCTCACTGTGACTAACTGCTCTGAGTTAAATTGCGCCCCCCCCCCCCCCCACACACACACAATTCAGTGTTGGAGGTTGGGTCCCCAATGTCCTAAATATGAAGTTGTTTGTAAACAGCATTATTGCAGATGCAATTACTTAGGCTAAGGTGAGATCATTCTGATGTAGAAAAGATCTTAATAGACATTGGTCATGTGAACATCAAGGCATAGATTAGGGCATGCAATTACCAGTCAAGAACTGACAAAGAAGGTCAATAAACCACCAAAAGCTAAGAGAGGTGCAGAACTGATCTTCCCTCACAGCTTTCAGAAGCAGCCAACTCTGCCAACACTTTGATTATGGACTTCTAGTTTCCACAACTGTGAGCCAATGCATTCTGTTGTTCAAACCAGTTCATGGTTTACTTTCTAACGATAGTACTATAGAACCAACACAGCCTCCTACCACATTAAATATCAGACAGTTCTGTGGAAGAAGTCAGGTCTGAAGGTCCTGTCATAGTCTAACTTCTTCCATAAAACCTGTTGAGAGAGATGAAGACACACGTGAACCACAAGGGATTTATTAGCAAGCCCAGCAAGCTTGTGTGGGTCCTTCCTTCTAAAAGGAAGCTAGTTCTACTTCCACACAAGTCTGCAGGGTTTTCCCTGACTTTATTCCACTCCTATTGGGTCAAAGGGAAAGCAGCATGGAGGGAAGTTGAAATGAGGGAATGCCCTCAAGGGATCTGCCTTTTTTGAATTGCTTTTAATGTCTACTGTTCTCTCTTCCTTAATCACTGAAGACTTAAGTCATACTTTTGTAAAGAGCCAGTTCTGAGCCAAGCAAGTCCACTTCAGGAGTCCAGTCTCTGCAACCCCCTGCTTCTGTCCTGGAAGCCTGGACATCTATCTGGACAGTCTGTAGTCCTTGAACCAAGGCCACCTATGAGAGTCTGCCAAGATCTGAGCATTGTCCAGGAAATTTAGAAGGCTAAATTAGGATCTATCAAATCATTAAGATATTTCTTTCAGGGAATGTGACCCTGGGGACCCCTGCAAAGCAGAATGGAAGCCTGAAGCTCTGTTTTGTTCTGACATACAGGCAGACCCACATAACTCTGGTGAATTGTCACTGAGAAAATGACTCCAGGAGACCAAATGTCAAGCCTTCCCTTTAGCCAGCAAGGTACAGGCTGTGTGTATTAGACACACAGTAAGTCTAAATGACCTGGTAGACTTCTTATCTCAAATTATGTAAACAATGATTAGATTTTCATTGCTGAAAGAGAAAGGAAGAAAGGAAGAAAGAAAGAAAGAAAGAAAGAAAGAAGGAAGGAAAGAAAGAAAGAAAGAAAGAAAGAAAGAAAGAAAGAAAGAAAGAAAGAAAGAAAGAAAGAAAGGAGCACACTGAAGACATGACTGATTAGGTGGGTAGAAAAATATGCAGCTTTATGATAATGTGTGGCCTGTGCATAGAGCCCTCCCTGAGCATGCTGTAATGTTCTGGTTTGTTTGTTGCACTTTTATTTTTTTCTGGTTCATTTCTTTTTTTTAATTTTTTTTTTTATTTATGAAAAGGAAGCATTAACTACACCATAGGATAAGAGGGGTACAACTCCACACAATTCCTACCACCAGATCTCTGTATCCCATCCCCTCCCCTGATAGCTTTCCCACTCTCTAGCCCTCTGGGAGTATGGACCCAAGGTCATTGTGGGGTGCAGAAGGTAGAAGGTCTGGCTTCTGTAATTGCTTCCCTGCTGAACATGGATGTTGACAGGTCGATCCATACTCCCAGTCTGCCTCTCTCTTTCCCTAGTGGGGTGGGGCTCTGGGGAAGCAGAGCTCCAGGACTCATTGGTGGGGTTGTCTGTCCAGGGAAGTCTGGTTGGCATCCTGCTAGCATCTGGAACCTGGAGGCTGAAAAGAGAGTTAACATACAAAGCCAAACAAAATGTTGACCAATCATGGACCTAATGGCTGGAATAGTGCAGATGAAGAGTTGGGGGGGGAGGGTCCTCCATTTTGTAGATAGCTAGTAGCCATATTTTAGTTATATTCCAAAGGGCCTGTGGCTATACTAGGTGTTTTTTTTTTCCCTGATCCTGAAATCTGATATGCAGGTGGATCCAAGTTATTGTGTGGGGAGATGATGTCATGGCTGGAAAAGGAACAGAAAACTGGATGAGGGAAGAGAATAGCTTCCAAATATGGGAAAGGTGTGTAAATATTGTTGACTCTAAACCCCACTGATTTGATCTCATCTGGGGCCCATATTCAGCTTAGGAACCTATGTGACCTCTGCATCCCTGTAGATCTGAGCTCACATCCTGTGGTCATGAGTAGGAACATTCCAAGCTGCCCTAATATCGACCCATCTTCCTCAGGTGTAGCATAGAGTATGTTGTCCATCCTCTGGATGGAATATTCCCTACCGTTGTTGATGCAAGTTGAGGGCAAGGTCCTATGGGGGCCCACAAAGGGGTATATTGTGTTGTTCCTGATAGAAATGACTGGTAACAATGGAGAGAGGGATTTATTTGAGGTCTAGGCCCATCATGTCTGTTTGGGAATCTCAGGACTCCCAGAATAGGGCCCCAGCTGATGGGGTGACCTGATAGTGACTAAAACGTTATCATTAAAGTATGCCAGTCTTTTGTCCATATTCAGCTTTTGCAGTTGTATTTTTTAACTAGAGCACTGATCAGCTCTGATTTACGTGGTGCAGGGTATTGAACTTGGGAGCTCAGGCATGAGAGTCTCTTTGCACAACTGTTATGCTATCTACTTCAATTATCTGCTGTTAGCATGTTCATACTCTTAATAATTTGAACAAGGGACCCCAGTACTTTTTATTTTACTCAGAATCCTAATAATTGTGTAGCCAGTACTGAGAACGTGTGTGTGTGTGTGTGTGTGGTTAGCCAGAAGATTAGAAAATAAATGATCCCATTTCACACCTAAAATTAGACAAGAATGAGACATACAGTCCATTTTAGTTATTTGTAGTGGTTATACTCCAGACACACTGAGTTGGTAAATGTATAACCATTGCTCCTAGGGGAAATAAAGGTTAGCTTTCTGTGAGCCTTTAGTTACAACATTTTCACCAAACTATCAATAATTTCCATATGTATATTTCTCTTTAAAGACACTTTATGCAATCCATGTTGTTAATTCATTAACACTAAGGTCACAGCCTACAGTGCTATAACTCATGTCTGAGAAATTTCTCTAACATACTTTTTATAAACACATCACAGTCTTCTTGTATCAATTGTAATTGAGTGTCATGCTTAGCAGACCATTTAAAACAGTAGAATCACCAGCAGAAAATACAGAAATGTAAAAACTTGAGTTAAATAGCCTGTATAAAAGAACGCTTGTTTACCGTGTAAGAGAAGACATAAGTAGATCATTTCAAGTGAGGTATTTATTCTTTAACCTCAGCTGAAAACATACCTGTCCAGCCACTCAAATTTCTCACCACTCTGCACATGGTCCACAAATAGCAGTGAAAGCACAGTGAGTATGGAAGGTGCATTGGTAAATACAAAATTCACAAATAATATACTCACCTAAGATGAAGAGTGACATTCAACAAGCTATTTATTTTCTCTGTTGATTTTCCTTGTCAACTCAATTTTTATTCAACTTTTGAGAAACAATAGCCACACCTTCTCCATGAGGATTTGCCAATAACCTCATTAAAAATGGTTTGTCTTGCTCCCAGAGTCACATCTAAGTTATGGAAATTTGCACTCAGCTGTCACTGTGTCTCACGTGAGGGCCATGTTGTTGGAATACAGGCGAGTATTATCCTGCACATGTTGCCTTGCTCTGCTTCCCACTTCACCTTTGTTAGTCATATCATGTGACCATGCTATGCTAACCTTCTCAGCAACATGACAAAAGAAGGTCCATTGGGGTTTTTGTGACTGGAGCTTAGATTGCTGGTTCCTCCCACCCCTTGGCAATGAATTGTTTCTTTCTCTTAAATATCCCTTACTGGGCAGGGGTAGATAGCATAATGTTTACGCAAAGAGACTCTCATGCCTGTGGCTCCAAGGTCCCAGGTTCAGTCCTCTGCACCACCATAAACCAGAGCTGAGCAGTGCTTTAGTTAAAAAAAAAAAAAAAAAAAACACTCAATAAATATCCCTTACTGTGTTGCCTATTCGTCATATTATGTTGATCTAATTATGTCTTACTGTAATTCATTATTGATTTTCTATTATTCCGATAGCTAGATTATAAAACCTGTTAGGAGTGGCATTATATCTTAGTCATCTTTGTATCCACAACAGCTCTGAACCCAGTTTTTACAATATAGATGATGAATAGATATTAACCTCAAAGGGATTTATTTATCTATTTATTTTAACCAGAGCTCTGCTCAGCTCTGGTTTATGGTGGGACTGAACCTGGGACATCACAGCCTCAGGCAGGAGAGTCTCTTTGTATAACCATTATACTCTCTATCCCCCAGTCCTGGGAATTATCCTTTTTTGCATTTTCCATTGCGGTAAAAGTAATATAGCATAAAATTTACTGTTAAACACATTCAGTACACACACAGTGTTATGCAACTATCACAAGACATCTCATCACTCTGAAATGCAACCCTTTACCCATAAACAGTGACTCTTCTCTCTACTTCTTTTAGTCCCTGGCAAACAATAATCTGCATTCTGTCTCTGTGGAACTGCCTAGTCTGAATAATCTGTGTAAACAGAATCCTACACTATGTGGTCTTTCTGCTTGGCTTTTTTCATTTCATAGGATGTTTTGAGCCTCAGCAATGCTGTAACCTATATCACTGTTTCATTCATTTCATTTATGATTGAATAATATTTCATGGGCAGAGATAATCCATGTTTTATTTATTCATTCATCAGTTGAATCAGTTGAACTATTAGTGATTTAAAAAATTAAGAGATTATAGGGGCATAATTGCACACTGTTCCCACCACTGGAGTTCTGTTTCCTCATCCCCCTCCATGGGAAACTTCCATAGGTCTCTCAAGGTCACATATATGGGCTGAATATATATATCCCATTTTTTTCAAATATATATCCCAAATATATATCCCATCTTTTTCAAATTAGTGAAACAGTGTCTGATTTCCTCTGTTGTTTTCCAGGTTCACTTTCGTTTCAGTGATATCATAAAAACAAAGACAAAGATTCCGCAGGACTGGGTGGTGGCTCACCTGGTTGAGCGCAAGGACCAGTATTACCTGACTTACAGTGTGCAAGGACCAGTGTTACCTGAGTTACAGTGTGCAAGGACCAGTGTTAGAGCCCCCAGTCCCCACCTGCAGGGGGAAAGCTTCACGAGTGGTGAAGCAGGACTGCAGGTGTCTGTCTCTCTGTCTCTCTCCTTCTCTATCACCCCCTTCCCTCTTGATTTCTGGCTGTCTCTATCCAATTAATAAATAAAGATTTTAAAAAAAGATTCCTGATGAAAAATGTTTCAGGTTCCAGTGGAATTGGAGTCCAGAGCCCTCTGGTTAGCCCCCCACCAACCTTGGGTATGAACCAAAATTCTTTAGCACTGGAGCCTGTAAAACCTCTGAGTCCCTGGGAGACTGAGTTTAACTATTTCTGCTTTTTTATTTCTATAAGCACTCTACCATATTTTATAATGTTGAAACTTAGTAAAAGCAATCTTTTTTTATTAGTGATTTACAAAATTAGGAGATTATAGGGGCATAATTTCATACTGTTCCCACCACCAGAGTTCTGTGTCCCCATCCCCCTCCATGGGAAACTTCAATAGGTCTCTCAAGGTCACATATATGGGTTGAATATATATATATATATATATATATATATATATATATATATATATATATAGTTTTTTAATTTCCCTTTTTTTTTCTACAGTCCTGCCTTTACTTCATTTCTAAGTCATGCCTACACCTATTACTACTTCTGAGTGTTCTTCTTTTTTCCTTTCTTTTTCAAATTAGTGAAACAGTGTCTGATTTCCTCTGTTGTCCGTGGTCACAGTTAGAAACCTTCTAGTCTGCAGTCATTTTAGGACCACTTTTCTTGGAGGAGCAGAGTAAGATGACCTAGCTAGTCCCGACCACTGCTGTTTTATTGGGAGAGTAAGGTCTTGGATAGGCCCACAAAAGGGCTTATGATGCTATTCCTCATAAAAGTGACCAGTGATGGTAAAAAGAAAGATCTATTAACGGTCTAGGCCTATAGTATCTATGAGGGAATCCAAAGATTTCCTGATTAGGACCCCTAGGTGATGAGGTGGCCTAGTATTGAGTTTTATCTATGTTGAAGCCTGTACCACTGTTTCATTCATTTTTATGACTGAATAATATTCCATTGGATAGATATTCCATATTTGGTTCATTTGTTCATTTATTGCATCAGCTAAACTTTTCTGCTTTTTGGTTTCTATAAACACTCTACCATATTTTATAATGTTAAAAGTGAAAGTAAAATTTTTGTTACATAGTACACTGCCTATTATCTAGTTTCATTCCACTTTCCCCACTTATACTGTAAATTCCAATGACTTGGTCTTGTTCCCTGTGGCTTCCCAAGAACTTTGACTAGTTCAGTCATATAGTATAGGCTCAATAAATCTGTTGACAGGTGAATGATTTCTACTTACAGGGTTGAGCACCCTGTCACAAGAAATGTAAGAACTGGCAGAACCCATGCTCATCAAAGTAGAGCGTTAGATCTTGAAGAAGGGTTCATCTTGTCTAAGGCACCGCATAACATCCTTGATGCTGTCACTTATAGCTGTATGACCTTGGGCAAGTTTCTTAATCTAGCCACAACTCAAATTCCTTATCTAGAAAATAGACTCAGTAACAAGATTTACCTCCAAAAGCTGTTTTTATTATTAAATTATATCATACATTTTCAGTACTTAGGATAAGGAAGCAAGGTTAAAAATGGTAAACAATAGGGGGAGGGGGAGACTGGGATGGGATACAGTCTTTTGGTGGTGGGAATGGTGTTTATGTACATTCCTATTAACTTGCAGTCATAAAAAACAAACAAACAAACAAAGATAAACAGTGAACAATTGAAATTTCAGCTGGCCCCACTGCTTTGGTGCTGTGGTTTTGGTC
This sequence comes from Erinaceus europaeus, assembly GCF_950295315.1. Classification (NCBI taxonomy): domain Eukaryota; kingdom Metazoa; phylum Chordata; class Mammalia; order Eulipotyphla; family Erinaceidae; genus Erinaceus; species Erinaceus europaeus. Next base: position 13,611,756 of record NC_080162.1, read on the forward strand.
TTTCTACCTACCTGTGTCTAGAAAAAGTCAACCTTCAGCAGTGACAACAGCCCTGCCAACAACAACAGAAAAAGAAAAAGAAAAAAAATCAAATGACCCAAACTTACAGAGATGCCTAAAACTATTGCCCTGAAATTTAGGGTTAGTTTGGTTTGTTGTTTTGTTTATTTGTTTGTTTAATTACCCCAAGCAGGCACAGCTAGAAACAGAGTTGGGAATAAAACTCACCATCTTATAACTTTCCTCTCTTCCACCTTGCCCTTTGATGGCTAAGTAGAAAGTGATAAGACTCAGTACTGCATTCACATAGTCTTTTTTTTTAAATTTATTATCTTTATTTATTTATGGGATAGAGACAGAAATAGAAAGGGGAGGGGGAGACAGAGAGGAAGAAAGACACCTGCAACCCTGCTTCATCACTTGCAAAGCTTTTCCCCTTCAGGTGGGGGCTGGGGGCTTGAACCCGGGTCTTCGAGCATTGTAATATGTGCGCTCAACCAGGTGTGCCACCACCCAGGTGCCCTCACAGTCCCATTCTCTATGGCAAATATCTCCTTCTGAGAACTAAGGCTGGTGTTTGTTTGTTTGTTTGTTTTGTTTTGTTTTGTTTTTGTTTTCTTTCCTTTTTCTATTGTTTTTTGTTGGGTTTTTTTTTTTCTATTTCCTTCCATGCCCCCAAACATTACTTTCTGTCCAACTATGGAAGAAGAATTCTGAACAACCATCACTCAACATATTTTCCCCAAAGTTTGTCTCTAAAAGTACTCACTTGTATCTAGGGTAATTTCTAGCTTGAAAACAAGGTTTGTTGGCCAGATATATTTGAAAATATGTATATTTTAGAAATAGGTCATCTATTAGGAAAGGAAATATGACATCTAATAGGAAAGGAAAGGAACAGTGCAAACTGGTACATGGTAAATAGACTAGAATCTAGAATAGAGATTAGATGATTAATTGCTAAAGAAAAAAAAATACATTTTGGAAATTTAGCATCAGCCCTGATAGAGAAGAAGCCAGCACATCAACTGCTGAGTCTACAGTCTCTATAGTGTTGATTCATCCCAATGAAATAGACTCCTATCCACACAGAAATGATCTCTTGGGAGTCGGGCGGTGGCGCAGCAGGTTAAGCACAGGTGGCGCAAAGTGCAAGAACCGGCATAAGGATCCCAGTTCCAGCCTCCCCACCTGCAGGGGAGTCTCTTCACAGGCAGTGAAGCATGTTTGCAGGTGTTCATCTTTCTCTCCCCCTCTTTGTCTTCCCCATTTCTCCCTGTTCTAACAATGATGACATCAATAACACCAACAATATCTACAATAACAATAAAAGAAAAGGGCAACAAAAAGGAAAATAAATACTTTGAAAAAATTTTTAAAAAGTCAAAGAAAGAAATGATCTCTTGCCTTTCTAATATGGGGAATATTTGTAATGTACCGCTTCACTCATTAGACTCTTCCATCAGCATTCCAGTGTTTCTAGAGGCAGACTTCCACACAAAAATCAGGTTTCCTGACAAATAGGCTAGGAGTCAACAGGCTCTAACCTGGACATTCACTAAAGAGCCATCTTCCCTCCCGTGGCCCTAGTCAGCCTATCTCTTTTACCTAGGTTTAATGTCAGAAGCACTAAGGAAAGAAAAGACCACTTCAACCTTTCTTATTATTATCATTTAACTTTATTGGGAGGCAAATGGATGATTACAGTACAGTTGTTGAGACATGAGTACAATTTCTCATCTCCTCATGAGAGATGTCTGTGAAACACTCCAACTTTTGCAACCAAAGTGGTTTTCCCTTTAAAACAAAGGGGGGTGGGGGAGACAACATAATGGTTATGCAATCGGACTCTCATGCCTGAGGCTCCTAAGTCCCAGGTTCAATCCTCCGCACCACCACAAGCCAAAGCTGAGCAGTGCTCTGGTGTTTCTCTCTCTGTGTGTCTCTCTCTGCATCTCTCTCAAAAATTTAAAAATAATTAAAAAAAAACATTAGCTCAGCTAAGTGGAGACACCTGGTGTTTGTTGCTGCAAATTCAAGAACAATACATCCAAGGCTCCAGGCAGAAAGCTAGACTCCTCAATAAAAGCAGTGCCCTAACAAAGACAGTGGAAAAGAGAAAATGCAAATAGAAGTCCACCTCACCTCTTGGAGACTTGCTTCTTTTTCAATTTGTCTACTGTCTGTGTAGTTGTTCTCTATATTACTGTCTATAAAACAAGGAGATAAACACAATTACAAGGCACCCAAAAGGTATGAGTAGACAAGAACTCCTCCTCCCTGATTGCTTCATTTTGTAGAGTGTTAAATCACACTGCTTAGCTTTTGTGCAATAACAATTTGGAAATACTTAATAAGTGGCTGGTATAGCACAGTTTAAAAAAAAATTAAGCCTATCTAAAAGGCCAAAGGAATATTAAAGTTTCACTACAAAAGAAATATGGCCACTGCCAAGAACTGATTAGTCATAAAACCCACAGTATTATCATCATCCATCATTCCCTTTCTTTTAATGACTGAACTCAAAAGAGAGACATCAAAGTTTTTTTTTTTTTTAAATAAGGTTATAAAAATGCAGTACACAGATGAGGTCTCCAAATATTTTGATAGAACCTGAACAAAAAATATATAGAAAAGAGCCAATCATTGAGACAAATCACAAAACATATGTTGTTATGTTTTACTCTAAAAAGCATGACGTTTATCCAGAACCCTATTATGGTAAGTGCTCAGCTTTTCATGCATTCCTAAATTACCATGTAATCTCAAACCTTGTTTTCAGCTGCTCTATACTGGAAAGTCCCTTCAAATAATCAGGATGATTACAGACTAGTATTCAGAAAAGTGATAATAATAATAATAATAGAAAATGTGCCTGTATCATAGTAAATGGAAGTGTTATTTAGCAAGCAGTCTCCTTTAAAAAAATATTACCTAAGAAACACAATGTATTCAGGAAATACCTAAACCAACGGTTGCTTTTTGGTCTCTCTACAGTTTCAGACACATGGATAGTTGGTGTAAAAATATGTTCCTTTCCTGTAGGGACTTGACTGTAATTAGTGTATGCCAAAACTCTCTCACAGAGATTTCATTGTCTTATCTACTTACATCATCTTAATGTGATTTTATTTTACTTTGTCAAAGTCATATTAATGTAAATGTGTTCTTGATAGCAAACAGAGTTCTTTTTTATGCAAAACAGGATTCAGCTGACTCTAATAAAACAGCTTGCAGTCTATTAGACTATAACAGTAATATACTTATCCTGTTTCTCAAATCAAGACTGTGTCAGAAAGCTATAGACAGATTTGTCTTGTTTTTCACAATAATTGCTAGGGTGGGGTTACATTATGATCTTTAAATGAATAGTATCGCTTAGAACAAACACTTCATATATCTTTTATCTTCCCCTGCATACAGTTCTGAGTTTTCTTTGAAAATGCTGTGCTACTTTTCCACATAAGTCATCAGAATGTTTCCAAAGAATTTTAACTGCCAGATTAATTATATCTTGCAAACAAAGATAGATTGCTTACATTCTTAATTCAGAATTCCTGCCAGTATAGAGCAACTGGCAACAAATTAATTTCTTTTGCAACCATGCAAAATGTTTTGCTATGAAAAACTCTGGAAGGTAAATGGATCCTTAAAAAAAAAAAATCAGGTTACTCATTCTAAAAGGCTAATCTGTAAACAAAAAGCAGAGGATTAAATGAACTTGACTACCCCCTCCCCCTTGTTTTAGAATCTACACTATAGCCCTCCATTAATGTATTCAGTTAATTAAGTATTGCTCTGACCTGGTGGCAATTTTTGAAATCTGGGGAATTTTTTCCCCCGTTAAATTCTGCCTCCCCCACAGAGCAGAATATAATCTGTTTTCAGTCAGTCAGTCTGTTTATGTCAGCTGTGCCTCTACTAAAGGCATCTAAAATGTTTTAATAAATTTATCGACCAAAAAATATTACAAACATTTCATTTCCTTTGATTCTGACACACACACACAAACACACACACACACACACAGCTCTGCCTTCATTGCAAATTCTTGCTGCTATGAATCATGCTAAGTAATATTTGCTTTAACTTTTGTGTGGTTCTACAAACAACCTTTATATGGCTGGACTTCAAAGCTAGGAGAAATAAAGGTTAGAAATGTGATAGCAGTAATCTATTATTAGGCATGAAACATTAAACCACTTTTAGCTATAAGTCTTAAAACCTGAATAATCTAGGTTTTTTTTTTAACATAGTGCATATTTATTGTGCTTTCACTTACACAGGCATTTATCATAGAGGAGTGTTTGGAAGAGAAATATTTTCCATTGCACTACACACCACAATTTAGTTTAATTTTTCCTAATATTTAATTTAGCAAAATGGTAATATTATAACAGGGTTCTCATGTTTCCTGGACAAAATGCTTGCTGTTCCTCACAGAGTAAAAAATTAATCTGTTACCAGTCCGTTGACCTGCAAATCGGGTTTCAGTAAAATAGGCACGGAAAGGGGTGGGTAGAGAGATAAGATCTCTTTCTTTGACTAGGGGTGGAGGGGAGAGCTTAGAGGAATGTCTCAACCCACCCATGCCATCAAATGACAGAAAAGAAGCTGAACGTGTATTTGAGCCGAGCAGTGTTTGAAAACATTTATTAGCTCCATCTATAACGACATCCACAGCAGGAATGTTAATTGTTAAAATCTGTACTGCAGTTATTTCTTAAAGTGTGTGTGTGTGTGGGGGGGTAGTGCATGAAGTGGAAATTCAGCTTCTTGTTTCTCTCTTCTTTTTCTCCACATATATTTCCACTTAAAAAAAGGAAAACAAAAAAAAAAGAAACTAACGTTATGAAGTAAGTCAGATGTCAGATGGAGAGCTTTCTAGCACAAGGGAATGCAAAACAGTGTTAAGGATATGTGCATATGCAGGAACAAAACAAAACAGAGCAAAAACATTGGTAACATTTTGTTTTTTATGAAATTTGTGTTCCTAATACAGTAGATTAAAAAGAAGTCCAGTTGTTAAACACATTAGAATTCAGATACTGCTGATGTGCTAGGAAAATAGCTATCAGTTTAGGACCTGGACCCCTTGTGAAGGAGACAGAGGAAATCTGAACCCCAGGAAGCCTGAGTCCCTAAATCCATCCAGGGACCCAGCAGTTTGGGGATTCCTCATTTTCATATGCTGATTAAATCCTAGGACCTTCTCAATATTTTCTCACACTGTGTCAGAAACTGAAAGAGAATATTGGTTTGGAAAGATGAAGAAAGAATTGCTGAGCATTGTCACAGTATCTTTGTGGAAAGAATCAAAGGGAACTCATAGCTGGTAGAACAATTTCTCTATGAGATCTGTATCCTTAAAGATCATTGTAAGGGATCAAGAATTCTGTGATGGGGTAGGTGTGTGGGGGCTAAAGCTAGGACTGCATTGCAAAATGTGTGAATTGGAAGACATTCCAGAGATCCTAACCAATCCGTTCCTTCATGGATGACACACTAAGGCTGAGGCTAAAAGAGCATGGTTAAGGTCACCTTGGAAGGCTTGACCTAACAGGACATAGAAGCCACATGTTTGTCTCCCCATGCATGTCTACTGTGAAAGGTCACACTTCACATTATTCAGATTATTGCCCATACCAGAATTAATCTGGGTTAAATTCACGGGTAAGAGAGTATTTGTTTTCAGGAAATTAGTGTGATACTCTATTTCATCTGTGGATTGTTAAACTTGCTTGTGTTATTGGACTACACATGTATTTAAAAAAAAACAAAAACAAAATGCCAGCTCTTATGTCTTCTTTACTCCTTCTTTCCTCCACACAAATCCTCCCAACTCCCTCTGCTTCCTCTCTGGTGTGCTTTTGATTATTGTTCTTATTATTATTGTTATTATTGCCAGCCTGACTTAATAGATTACCTGTTGCTGGTGTTCTCATCCTATATAGAAGTGGAACTCTATGTTATGACTTATTTCTGGAAGCAGAAGGCTGAGATTGTGATGTTTATTAACTCTAGGAAGTAATAACTCTCCAAAAAGCAATGCTGAGAGAGCAGATATTGCCAAGAAAGCATAATAGTTAATTGCAACTATTTGGGACACCCAGTATTGAACAAAGAGATAGTTTCTGAGCAACACATATCTAAACGTAGCTCACCAAAGATCTGCACTCTTTTAATTTGCTCTACAAATTTGGTTAGCTCAATAAAGTCTAAACATCAAACACTGGCTGTGGAGAGCATTAAACATTAACCAACTGAGACCTTAAACACCTAAGCAAAACATTAAAATGAGAGGAAATAAGATAGGGTAGGCAACTCTGGGAAATGAGGTTAAGACTCCAAAAGAGAAATTTGTTGGTTGAATAAAAATAAAGTGAAACTATTTTGAGATTGGTAACCATTTGTTTCCACAGACATGCCATCATCCCCATGCTCTAATGTTACATTTCTAAAATATCAAGCAAATTTACCAAAGTTGGTTTGATTTTTCTCGTTTTCCAGAATGAAATGTATTGCTACCTAAATGACTCTTGGGAGGGGTTACTTCAGTTGCTCTTTCTAGGGACTGTGGTATTTTACCCAGTGTGTGTGGGTGTGTGTGTGGGGGGGGGTGGGTGGGAGGGATGTATGTGTGTCTCTACATTGATAAGCTTAGGGCACAACCCCCAGAAAGATCTAACAAATTTTTGTTTAACGCAAAACAAAAATGTCCGCTCGGTTGAATGGAAATGTGGAAAACTGAGAAATGATACACATGTACAATATTTTAGTGCTGACTGTAAACCATTAATCCCCTAATAATGAAATTTTTTAAAAATGTCCTCTAAGGAGATAAGATGTCTCCCAGTTTCACCCTACTTGGACTTGTCTAGAAAGATGCAACAAAAACTGACATGATCATAGGAGACACTCCCTTCTCTTCAATAACATTAAGCGTTTCCCTTGCAATCATTTTAGGGGTGAGAAAATACTACTATATTCAAGCACATTGCTCTTTAAGTATCCCTTGCCTATGTGGATCTCATAAAGTAGAGCTTTTCAGAGTAAGACATTTTCTTAAGAGAATTCTTATTACTTGATTTTTCAATATTTACTAAGAATATGGGATATAGTAGCTGACAACTTTTGAAAGCCATGGAGAGAATGGAGTAAAAATAAGTCACACCACTACTAGAGTGCCGGACTAGCATGGGGGTGCCTCTTCCCAGGCGCCGTACTCTCTGGGTTGGAGAGAACGCGACCAGAGCCAGCCTGGGCTGCTATTCACTCAGCGGCACAAGGGAGATGACTCAGGAACAAAGCCCACGGTGGCGAGGTGATTCAATTCTTTATTGATCAGAGAGCACAGGCTTTTAAAGGTCAGACCTGGAAGTGGCAGGTCATAAAGGGAAATGGCTAGGAAAGGGGCAGAAAAAGGCAAAATTGGCTGGGAAAGGTAGGAACTTCCTTAGCAAATGTTTCAAGGGTTTTAACTGGTAGGATTAATAATACCCTGGAGGCAAGGAGGGTCTTGAGGGTAGAAAGAAGATAGAGCAAAGGAATGAAATGGGTGGGGATCTTTCAGGCAAAACAATGATTATGCAGATAATAAGGGAGCAGACCATAGTATCAGGAATGCAGGGTGCTTTGTGAGAGAGGGAGTCTGATGAGACGGGGCAAACCTTGGGGGGTTTTGTCCCTTCTTGCTCAACCTCTCAGTAGAGAGAGAGAGACTGACAGGATGGATGTCCCCTCAAGTCAAGCCCTGCCAAGCTCAACCACATCCTCACAATTTCCCAACACTAGAGCAAAAATTAAATGACTTACCTATGACTGCCTGTCTTCATAAAATTCAAAATATCCACTCATGATAGAAGAAAGGGAGTAGGTGCTGGCAGGTAAAGCAGGTCTGCAGGTATCTATTTGTCTCTCCTCCTCTCTGTCTTCCCCTCCTCTCTCCACTTCTCTCTGTCTTATCTAACAATGACTACATCAATAACAACAACAATAACTACAACAACAATAAAAAGGGTAACAAAAAAAGGAAAAATAAATAAATAAATATAAAAAATTTTAAGTAAAAAAAAAAAAAAACTCAAGAAGTCTTTTAAAATGCTGGCTCGTCCCAGTAGCTGTTTTAGTTAAGATTTTTAGAAAGGTTTATTTGGGGGGGGTCAAAGAAAGAAAGAAAGAAAGAGAGAGAGAAATAAAGCACAAGTTGGGAAGAATGAAAATAAGGCTGGATAGGAAGGCAGCCAATAGGAGATATAATATCAATCAGCTATGGGCAACTGGATTTTGAGTTTCTTTCAGAAAACACTCAATGTCAGTGTGGACCATCCAACTGAGAATTATTCAGCCGGCAAGGTGGGAGTTAGGGTATAGACACATCAATTATCATCTGTCTTTAGATGAGGTTATTCCTGAGAAAAATTGACTCTCTGATACCATATGCAAGCCAAGCAGGTTTGGGTGGTCAAAAGAAACTCTTTAAGGGCAGGTTTGGTGATTTATATCTATCCAATAAATAAATAAAGATAAAAAAATTTTAAAGAATATATTTGCCCAGGTTATATAAAACTGTAGCCTAAGCCCATCTATTTTTTAAACCAAAGCATAACAGTATTTTCATCATTTTACATATATATGTACGTATTACCTGATACTAGTCAACATATAACTATTATAGATAAAAACAAGACAAAGAAATTTTAATTGGATATATATCCCTGCATCACAAGAGAGGGTGATTTTTTTTTTAAGATAGAGACAAAGAGGTAGAAAGGCAAAAAGAGTGAGAGCTTTATGGCTGGAATAGCCATCCTCCAGTAAATAGCCAAAATGACTAACACAAAGGGAAAGAGAAGAGGAACCTGCTGTATGTTCTCTAGGTCTTGTGCATCTAGAAGAAAGGTGATACTGTCGACATAAAGGGAATGGGCACTGTTGAAAACGGAATGCCCCATAAATGTTACCACGGCAAAACTGAGTCTACAGGGTTACCCAGCATGCTGTTGGTGTTGTAAGCAAACAAGTAAAGGGCAAGATTCTTACCAAGAGAATTAATGTTCATATTGAGCATATTAAGCACTCTAAGAGCAGAGACAGCTTCTTGAAAGGGGGGGGAGGGGGGAAAAAAAAAAGAAGCCAAAGAGAAGGGGATTTGGGTTCAACTGCAACTCCAGCCTACTCCATCAGAGAAGCACACTTTGTGAGAACCAATGGAGAGGAACCAGAACTGCTGGAACCCATTCCCTATGACTTCATGGCATGATCGATATAAGAACTTAATAAAATATCTGAACTATAAAATTGTTTCTTGGAACCAGAGAGAGAGAGAGAGAGAGAGAGCACAGCATTAAAGTTTCTTCCAGTGGGAACTGGGCTCAAACATGGGCTGTGTATATGGCAAAGCAACAAACTATTAAACCAAGCTATGTTGCTGACCTGGGGGAAAATATTTTCTGAAAAATCACTGACAGTCACTGGACTGAACATTATCATTAATGCACCCTCACAATAGAAGACAAAGACGTGGTCATTGTCTTTTAAATATTGTTGTCTCAAGGTACTCCTAAACCTTTTTGAAAAATTAAGTCAAGTCAACAAGAGTAAATTTAAGTAGTTAGTCCTGTTTGTGATCAGCCCTCTTCATTGCATCTCAAGGAATTCACTTTGATAGAAAAGAATCTAGAATTAAACAGTTGCTAACTATTTATTCACTGAGTACTTACTCTGTGAGGCACTGAGCTAAGTGTCCTTCCTAAATTAACCTCATATATTCCTTACAGCATTCTTCTGGGTTCGGTGCTATTGGTTTCCTCTCTGGTAGATGTGAAACTGGAACTCAGAGAGATTAAAGACTTTTTCAGGGTTAAATTAAACCTAATAAATAGAAAAATCACAGCCACCTGATTCTAGAACTCGTGTACTCATCTATGAAGCTGCACTGCCTCAGGAGTCTTAAATGCTGCTGATGGAAAAATATCACTTTTCATTTAGGCATTCACATTACATGAGACAAATATGGCCTTTTAAGTATTGTAAACAGCTCTTTTTTATGTACTTGAGCAAATTCAATTCCTAGGAATTCTTGAAAACAAAGTTTAAGACCCAAAACAAAACAAAGTTTCCAAGAACATCTCTGTTTATGGGTATAAATGTATTAAAAAATAGAATATACAATTCGTGCAATAGTCTCAATGTCATAAACATATTTGAAACTTTCAGTAAATATACGTCCATAAAAATACACTTCTCAAAGCACTACAATTTTTATACAAGTTTATAACCTTGACATTTTTACTTGAACTTACTTCATAAGTCTACTATTGATACAACGTTCAACATGGAAATAAATCTAGAAGAGGGGTCCAGCCCTAGTTAAGCAGTGCACGTAATCACCACGCACAACCAGTCAGGTTCAAGCCTTTCCCCCTCCTGCCTAGCTCCCCACCTACAGGTTCAGCACTTCACCAGCAGCAAAGCAGGTCTGCGGCTGTCAGTCCTTCTTTCCCTCTCTATTGCCTCCTACCCCCTCAATGTCTCTAAGCCCTGTCAAATAAAATAGGGGGAGAAAAGAGAACAGAGCCACCGGGAGCAGCAGAAACAGTGCAGACACTGAGTCCCGATGATAACACTGGGGGTGGGGGGAAGGAAGAAAGAAATCTAAAAGGAAATGCATTAAAATTAAAAACATAATCTTTATTTTTTCTTGTCTAAAAGAACCAAGGGTGGGTTTACCTTGGAAGGTTACTGCTTTATCATGAGCATGATACAGGCTTGTGAGAGTAATACCACACAGGGCAAGCAATGGTGTCTTTCTCTCTCTCACCCTTTCTCTCTTTCTCTCCTCTCTTGCTCTCTATTTGAAAAGATCAGAATGATGAAACTGAAATGCTGGTGAAAATTAAAAAAAAAAAAAAACAAAAAAAGAGGAGGTGGAAAAGGAGGAATGTATTCCCATGGAAAGCAAAATTAAAGGTCCCTGTTCATTTATCATTTTTTCCTGCTTTATATCTTACCACCTTTCAGCCTCCAAGTTGCAGATGCTACTATGATTCCATTCTGACTTCCCTGGGCAGACGACGTCACCAATGTGTCTCTGAACCTCTCCAGAGTCCTACCCCTCTAGGGAAAGATAAAAGTAGGCTGGGGGTATAGATCAACTTGCTAATGTCCATGTCAAGCATAGAATCAATTACTGAAGCCAGAAATCCTGCCTCTTGCACCTCCAGAAAGAATTTTGTTCGATAATCAGGAGAAATGATAGGGGGAAGATGACCAGAGGGCTCTGAACTCCAACTCCACAAGGATCTAGAGAGAGAATCAAGGGAAAGAAAAAAAAAAAAAAAGGAAGGACATTCAGAAGTAGTAGTAAGTTTAGGTGTAATTTAACAAGGAAGAGAAGGCAAGACTATAGAAAAAAAATGGGCAAATGTATACAAATATAAACAGATAGTCATAGAAATAATTGTCAACCCCTATCTGCAAACTTGGTTGCACTACAGTAGCTCCCAATAGAGGGAAGAGGGTGGCATAACTCTGGTTGTGGGAACAGTGAGGAATTATACCCCTGTTATCTTATAGTTTTGTAAATCAATATTAATTCACTAATATATTTTTAAAAGAAGGAAAATTGAACACTAATATTCTCTCATTCACTTTTTGAATTTTTGCCTTCAGTTAAAACTCACAACAAGGGACCAGGTGGTGGCGCACCAGGTTGAGCGCACATGTTACAGAACTCAAGGACCAGGCTTCCAGCCCCCTGTTCCCACCTGCAGAGGGAAAGCTTTGCAAGTGGTGAATCAGTGCTACAGGTGTCTCTCCTTCTTTCTCCCTCTCTATCTCCCTTACCCTCTTGGATTTCTGGCTGTCTCTATTCAATAAATAAAGATAATTTTAAAAATTTAAATAAATAAATAAAATATTTTTTAAAAAAAACTCACAAAAAGCTTGTGATGTGGTTATTGTTTTGCCTACCTGATTAATACGGAAGCAGGTTTCAGTTTAAGTGACTGTAATTCAGGATCATCTATCTGAAAAGGGCAGAATCAAGATTTCAGTCCTTTTTTATGCCAGGCTAAAAGTTCTTTGTACTACAAAAGGACCCACCCAAGTGCATGTCTCTGTGACAGTTTTATTTACTAAGATATTCATTTGTGGTATTTTCCTGATTTTTTTTTTTCAGGAGACTAGCAGGAAAACAAACATAGGTGTGGAACTCTACATTGTAAGCATAAAATAGTGTAACCCTTTTTAATCACAAATAAAATATAGTGGCGGGAGGAGGACAAACAGGTGTTTCTCTCCTGGGGTAAAAACTATTGAGGAATTCCTCCTCAAGACAGAAGTGATTCTTAAAGCAGAAGAGATCTGTAAGTGGGGAAAAACTGAGTGTTGTGGAAGTAGAAATGGGGTTTTGGGTACCCAGGGAATCTGCAGACCAAGTACCTTAAGCTTCCAGATCTTCCTGTCTCAGTTGGGCATTTGGTGAGTGATGCTGCCCGTCTTTGAAATAAGAAGTCCTAGGCTCACTCAGAGTATAACTAAGAGTTTGGGGGTGGGGGGCGGAGCCAAGATGGCAACTTGGAGACACACCTGGTGTGAGCTGGGGGGGGGAATGCGGGGGGGGGGGGCAACTTTCAACCTGGGATTCTCAAGGAGAGGGATGGGTTTCTGACCCATCGGTGCCACCAGGTTCCAGATGTTACCATGATGCCAATCAGACTTTCCTGGGCAGACGACTCCACCAATGTGTCCTGGAGCCCCACTTCCCCAGAGCCCTGCCCCACTAGGGAAAGAGAGAGGCAGGCTGGGAGTATGGATCACCTGCCAATGTCCATGTTCAGTGGGGAAGCAATTACAGAAGCCAGACCTTCCACCTTTTGCACCCCACAATGACCTTGGGTCCATACTCCCAGAGGGATAAAGAATAGGAAAACTGAGTCGGGTGGTAGTGCAGAGGGTTAAGCACAGGTGGCGCAAGGATCTGCATAAGGATCTGGGTTTGAGCCCCTGGCTCCCCACCTGCAGGGGAGTTGCTTCACAAGCGGTGAAGCAGGTCTGCAGGTGTCTATCTTCCCCCCCCCCCCCCCGTCTTCCCCTACTCTCTCCATTTCTCTCTGTCTATCCAATGACGACGACAATAAAACAACAAGGGCAACAAAAGGGAATAAATAAATAAATAGATAAATAAAATAGGAAAGATATCAGGGGAGGAGATGGGATAGGGAGTTCTGGTGGTAGGAACTGTGTGGAGTTGTACCCCTCTTATCCTATGGGTTTTGGCAGTGTTTCCTTTTTTTTAATGTTTTTACATTTATTTTCCCTTTTGTTGCCCTTGTTGTTTTTCATTGTTATTGTAGTTATTATTGCTGTTGTTATTGATGTTGTCGTTGTTATATAGGACAGAGAGAAATGGAGAGAGGAGGGGAAGACAGAAGGGGGAGAGAAACACACCTGCAGACCTGCTTCACTGCTTATGAAGCGACTCCCCTGCAGGTGGGGAGCCGGGAGCTGGAACCAGGATCCTTTCTCCGCAGGTCCTTGAGCTTCCCACCACGTGGGCTTAACCCGCTGGGCTACCGCCCGAATCCCCAGTGTTTCCTTTTTATAAATAAAAAAATTAAAAATAAATAAAAATAAACTTTGCCAAAGAGAAAAAAAAAAAGAGTTTGAACCAATAGAATTAGAATAAAGGTTCTCCCTCTTTGCCAGATCTGGACACAGGCTCTGCCGTGTGAAGGTTACTCAAACATAGCTACAAATTCCAAGTTACTGCGACCTTTGTGGCTTTGAATTCACTCGTAGCATGCAAGAATGTTCATCCCCCACTGACAAAGACGGAAAAAGTATTCCAAGGGTCCCCTGCATGTATTTTTTTTTTGTTTGTTTCAAAAGCTTCTGTTGTGGGAATCCATTGTCCTTCGGAATAGGAAGAGTTGTCTACCAACTATATAGGAGCTGAATCCCACCACTCCCGTGAATCATGAAACACACACATGCACGACTCTACTAGAAACCCTTGTCCCTCAGCTACCCCTCTTCTAGCTGTGGCTTTTACCATGCACTCTGTTTCCGTTTAACAACAAATGGAAACTGCATGGAAGTAGAGAAATTCTTCTTCTCATTTAACACCTTGCGATTTCATTGCTTGAATCAGTGCAGTGGCTAAGATGAGGTCACAGAGTGGCCAGGCAGTTGTACAAGCCCATTCCGTCTCTAAGCTTGTTAAGCTTTGAAATGGGTCTTTCCTCTGTGTGTACATGTGTTTTAAAGCTGTTTTATGGCACATTGTGAGGAACTCAGGTAAGTAGGCCTATTTAACTCCAGCTTTCAGCAGCAGCCTTTGCACTTCCCTTGCACATAATTAAACACCCTATGGTACTTAACAGAGTAATAAGTAGCACATCAATAAAGCAATAAATAATTGCATTCAGGAAAACTCCAGAACCATCACCCATTAACCAGAAGCCATGAGCAATAGTTTTAATTAATCAATAAGATGATATAACAGGAAAAGTAAAAAGTCAGTAGGGATGAGCCGGTGAGACTTTGAAGCTGTGATGGAGTCTTATCTCTGCGGTAACTTGCAGAGAGACTACTAACCGGAAGCACTAGCAGCGGGAGGCCCCACCTCCAGAAACTAGTTAAAAACAAAGAAGCGAGACAGTTCTGCTCTAAGGCAGAAGGGCTGCCTGCTGAGAATATGGAGTGAGGGTCCTATAAAAGCAAAATGTTTCAACTTCAGAAAATAAATACCTTCACCTGAGCTGAGGAGCAGAGGAAGATCAGGATGAGGCTGCAATTCCATCAATGTGACTGTTACAGAAAGACAGAGGCTGACTCAGACTTCTGCTGAAAGAGACTTTGTAAAGATACTGCGATTCAGACTGGGGATATGGATCGACCTACCAACACTCATGTCCTGCAGAGAAGCAATTACAGAAGCCAAAACCTCTACCTTCTGTACCCCCCAAAACAATTTTGATCCGTACTTCCCAGTGAGGGAGAAGTGATAGGAGGAAGAGGATAAGAGGGCTCTGAACTCCAGTTCCATCAGGACCTGGAGAGAGAGCAGGACAAAGGGAGGGACATTTGGATGTAGTAACAGGGTCATGTGTGGCTTGCAGAGAAAAAGAGGATTGGGCCTGGAAGGAAAAGGGGGTGATTCTGTACAAATGTAGACAAATAGTTATGGAGATGACATTTAACCCAAGTCTGCAACCTTAGGGCAACTACTATGACTTGCAATAAAGGGACTGAGGACTCAAAACTCTGGGGTAAGAACGGTATGGAATTATACCCTTGTTGATTTGTAATTTTGTGAATCAATATTAAATCACGAATAAAATTTAAAAAAATAAATACTGTTATGCAACCACAGGTCAGCAGCAATGGACAGGACTAAGGCAACAGTCAGGTAACTGCCTACTGTAGACCTCAGAATCACCTGTGGAGTTTTTGTTTATGATAGTTTACCCATGTTTTAAGTCTTCAGCTTCCAAGAGGTTCCACTACAGAGCCAGCACTAATCACCTCTGCTTTGGAGAACTCTGTAGACTCAGAGAAATGTACCAGATATGCTATAAGGCTGTCAAAGCCTTTAATTTGCAGTGTAGATCAGGTCTCTGTCATTACTAATTTTTTTAAATAGGCCATAAGTCTTTTTGTTTGCACCAATGATCTCTAGATTCTGAAGAGACCAACATGGCATAAAATAACTGTCATGTAACATTTTTCCCAGTGATTCTGAGTAAACAGGTCCAAAACCAGGCATGCTGAAAAGCATTCATCTGTTTAACTGAAAAAATAATAAGGACCTACTGTGTGCTGAGCACTGTTCTACATACTAGGGATTTTTCAGGGATTAGAAAGGCACGGGGGGCCAAGTGGTAACACACCTGGTTAAGTGCACATGGCACAAAGTGCAAGGACCAGAGTAAGTCTCCTGGTTTGAGTCCCAGGCTGGCTCTCCACCTGCAGGTAGGGTTGCTTCACATGCGGTGAAGCAGGTCTGCAGGTGTCTATATTTTTCTCCCCCTCTCTGTCTTCCCCTCCTTTCTCCATTTCTCTCTGTCCTATCCAACAATGACAGCAATAACAACAATAATAATAACAAGGGCAACAAAAAGGAAAAAAATAGCCTCCAGGAGAAGTGGGTTTGTAGTGCAGGCACCGAGCCCCAGCAATAACCCTGGAGTAAAAAAAAAAAAAGGCTAAAAAATTCCTACTCTCAGAGAACTATTTTACTGCTGTCGCCCCCAAGATTTCACCTGTCACAGTGCATGCAGGGCAGACACTGAGCCAGCAGTCACACTCCCCCTCCATAACTTTGTGTTACCGAGATAGC
Source organism: Erinaceus europaeus (assembly GCF_950295315.1). Classification (NCBI taxonomy): domain Eukaryota; kingdom Metazoa; phylum Chordata; class Mammalia; order Eulipotyphla; family Erinaceidae; genus Erinaceus; species Erinaceus europaeus. The sequence goes on from NC_080162.1 coordinate 13,628,101, forward strand.
AATGCTGTATTATAAAAATGTTAAATGTTAAAAGCCTATGTACAGGTAGAGAGAACAGTGTCTTAAGCTTCCATAAACCTCCCACCAAGTTTCAACAATTATCAACTCAGAGGCAATTTTCTTTCATATCCATATTCACTCTCATGACCAGATTGATTGAAGCACATTCCCGGCAACATGTCTTTTTATCTATAAGTAGTAACAGCATGTACTTCTTACACAAAATCTTTAAAAAAAATAATAGCATATTCCTAACTAATGGTATCACATGCCATTATCCTACCTAAAAAAGTTGACATTAATTTCTGTAATATCACTGAATTTACAGAAAATGTTAGCATTTCTCCAACTGTCTCATAATTTTAAATGTAAGCCTTCAAATTAGAATAAAATTAAGTTCCATGCACTGATTAAATTCTAAACACTGTTCATATGCCTCAAGTCTCTTTGACCCTAAAAAGACCCTCTGTCTCCAACATGTTTGTCTTGAAATTTGTTGGAATAACCTTGTCCTCTTTTGTCTGTTTTTTTTTTTTTCTATTGCCACTAGGATTATCACTGAGACTTCATGCCTGAACAATGAATCTACCTCTTCCAGCAGCCATCTTCCCTCCCTTTCTTCCTCCCTTCCCCCCTTCCTTCCTTCCTTCCTTCCTCCTTCCTTCCTTTCACTTGATGGAGGCAGAGAAAAATTGAGAGGGGAGGAGGAGAGACAGGAGAAGAGAAAGAGAGATGCCTGTAACACAACTTCACCACTCCTGAAGCTTGCCTTCTACAGCTGGGAACCAGGGACTTGAACCCAGATCTTCAAGGTAATACCTGAAGGCATTAACAGGGCATGCTACCACCCAGTCCTTATCATCTGGATTGTGTGTGTGCCTGTTGTGCATACTATCATTTAATAAGTCCCTCCTCCACCCTATGTATTTCCGTAGTGCAGACACTATGAGTAGAAGAGATTTTCCCAGAGTTGTTCTGATTCTTTGGTATTAGTAGTAAACCCCCCCCCCTTTTTTATTTCCCCACCAGAGTTATGGCTGAAGGCAGCATGATTAGTCTACCACTCCCTGTGAAACTTTTCACTGACCTTTCCTTTCCTTTCCTCTTCTTTCCTTTCCTTCTCTCTTTCTTTGTATAGTTTATTTATTTATTTATTTATTTATTTATTTACTCATTTGACAGAAACAGAAAGAAATCATGAGGGAAAGTGATGACAGAATGCAAAAGAGACAGAAAGACACCCACAGCACTGCTTCGCCACTCTCAAAACTCTCAAAGAATTGTCAGAGAGCTGGAGAGATAGCTTAGACTGTTAGAGAACATACTCTCATGCCTGAGACTCAAGAAAATGCAGGGTCAGTCACTGACACATCAAATGCCAGAGCTGAACAGCACTCTAGTCTCCCCTCTATCCTCTCTCTCTCTCTCTCATAATTTATTTGATTTTATGAATTAGCCTAAAGTATCACTACAGACACACTCATTCAGACTATTTGAAATGATTTTACTCATTGATAAAAGGGAGCGTGCTCTTGGTTGTCATATTTTCAAATCTTTGTCTAGTGGAAGCTGACTCAGGGCATTTCTTGTTATATGACCATTGTAGTCTTTGGTATGTTTGTGGAATGTAAAAATGATGTCAATGATGTCAGTGCTCCTTATACTTTCTCTCCTACAGACTTGGAATTACTCATTTTTCCAAAGAGTTCTGCTTCATTTTTAGTGAGCCAGGGTCTTGAAAGACTATATACTCTGCTGTCCCAATTTGATCTGTTGTATGTGTGGAACTCAATTTATTAATGAGTGTCCCATGAAATTAAGGGCTTTTTCTATTTAAATGTTTATTTTGAAAGTCACTTGTCTTTGGGAGAAAAAGTATATGGAGTATGTAGGGAGTTTCTAAAAAGTAAGTTAAAATACAAATAATTCAATAAGATACAGGCAAATTATTCAAATAGTCAAGAGAAAAAAACACAACTGCACAATAAACACAACAGAACGGTCAGCCTTCTGTCTCTTAGGGAAATGCAAATCACATCACTAATGAGGTGATAATTTTCATCCAACAATGTGGCAAAACTGTAAAAAATTTTAAAGGTACTCTTTAAGTAGTACCAGAGTAACAGAAATAAGTACACTTATACACTTTAGATATTGATCCAATATTTCTTGAAAGTGAAAATTTGAATGTGTGTACCCTTTCATTGCATTGTCCACTTCCAGGAAACCAGTCTACAGAGAGAAAAGTGCACATCTGAGCCTTTATGAGACTGCTCCAGCACACGCGCGCGCGCGCGCACACACACACACACACAAAGTTCCTGTTCACAACAAAGTTAGGTGGCTAACACATAAATTAATAGGGCACTTGTTGACATTATGATACACATTCTAGAATGTATGCAACTATTACCATAATTTTTATGTAACAATATGCAAAAATATCCACAGCTTCAAACTAATATATACAATAATCTCAATGATGTGTATATATGCACTATACATTAGAAATGGGGGGCCTTTAATTCAGGAAAAAGAAAAAGAAAAATGTTGAATAGTCCTTTGGTAGATATGATGGGATGAAACATCACTGTAAATTTTTAATGCTTAATTTCATATTAATAAAAAGTGATGTTAGCACTATTTTTAACTTTTTTGTTTGTTTTGGTTTTCTTTATTTTCTTCACTTTTGTTGCCCTTGTGGTTTTATTGTTGTTGTAGTTATTGTAGTAGTTATTATTGATGTCGTTGTTGTTGGATAGGACAGAGAGAAATGGAGAGAGGAGGGGAAGACACCTGCAGACCTGCTTCCGCATCTGTGAAGTGACTCCCCTGCAGCTGGGGAGCCAGGGGTTCAAACCAGGATCCTTAAGCTGGCCCTTGTGCTTCCCACCACTTGTGCTTAACCTGCTATACTACCACCCTTGTTTTGGTTTTCAATACAATTCTCTCCTCAAAAAACTAACCCTCAACATTAGTACCAGCTAGTACAATATTAACTATCAAAGGACTTTCTGGGGCTGGGGGTGGGATGAAGATATTACACATGCTCAAGGTGCCACATTAAGAAAGAGAAGGGTCAATATGGGATGATCTCACTCATAGACAGAAGTTGAAAAATAAGAACAGAAAGGAAAATGCAAAGCAGCACTAGGACTGGAGTGGGTGTATTGCACCAAAGTGAAAGACTCTGGGGTGTGAAGAGGATTCAAGTCCTGAAACATGATGGCGGAGAACCTAGAGGAGGGGGTTGAATTGTTATGTAGAAAACTGAGATGTGAAACACATGTACCAACTACTGTATTTTACTGTTGACTGTAAACCATTAATCCCCCATAAAGGGAAAAAAAAAAGGGAGCGGAGGCGGAGGAGAGGAAGGGTAGAGAAAGGTTGGGGTCAAGGAGAAAAACAGAGGAGAAAGAGAAAAAGAATTTGAAATGAACCAATCAAATAACTCCATAAAATCATTGTCAGATTTCAGGGGTAACTTCAACTTTGGAACTTAAATGCCAATCACTCAGTTTTTGCACCATGCCCTCAAAACCCCTGTAAGCCTCAAGGCTCTCCTTTCATTGCACTGAAGTATCTTTTTATTCTTCTTCTTCTTTCTTTCTGTTCAGTCCTCTGAAACCCTATTCTCAACAAAACAGTTGCCTCTGATAGTTGCAGAAACTTCAGAGAACACTAAGGATTGTTGCTGACCTTTTTCTTTTTAAAAAATTTTTTTTTATTTATAAAAATGAAACATTGACAAAACCATAAGATAAGAGTGGTACAGCTTCGCCCAATTCCTACCACCAGAACTCCGTATAGCAACCCCTCCCCCTGAGAGCTTCCCTACTCTTTATCCCTCTAGGAATATGAACCCAAGATCATTGTGGGATGCAGAAGGTGGAAGGTCTGGCTTCTGTAATTGATTCCCTGCTGAACATGGGCGTTGTTGACGGGTCGATCCATACTCCCATGCTGTCTCTCTCTTTCCCTACTGGGGAAGGGCTTTGGGGAAGTGGAGCTGACCTGTAAGCCTGTAAACTGCTACTGGTTTTCTAATGCTACTCATTGCCACTGACCCCTACAAACAAATATTTTCCAGAGTTATTGTAGACACTGTTGGGGGGGGGGGAGAAGAAAAAATAAAACTACAAAGAAGCAGCATCAGAAGAACAAGTAGCTATCATTAAGTTTAATGTTCTGAAAAATGTGATAACAGCCTGTTCTAGCTTCTCAAAACATGTACATCTTCTGTCTCCTCATTTTTTTGATCATGATATATGAGATTAATCTAGCCCAGTGCTTCCAGAACAAGGATTTAGGATCACAATCTCAATATAGTGACCTAAACACTGTATTGCAATTCACTCACTAAACCAGCGTTTCTGAATGTTCATATTGTTACCAATTTGAGATTTTTCCTTCTAGTCATTTCTGGAGATTGCTATTATCTATTGAAAAGTTTGCCTTTGCAGTACTGGTGTCCTCAAATCACTGAGTTCCAGCTCACACTTCATTTACCAACTACTAGTCACTTGCAAAGTCAATCTCTCACCTGAGGCCATTCCAAAGTGATGCTTCAAGTTTTCCTTTTTAACTTTTAAAGGAAAGTCCATGCACTCATTCTCTGAATTTATGGAGTGCCTACTACATTCCGGGTGTTGTCTGTCTAGGATACCTAGACTTACATACCGAATATTAGTGTGTTTGTGAGCTTCAAGGAAACTAAATGTCAAACAAGTCCAGCCTTGTATGAAAAACCTAAAGAAGCAGTTAGGTTGCTGTGGTGTGCAGTGTTTCATAAAGATCATATCATAGGAAGAAGGTCTAGAGACCAATGAAAACAAGGCTCTTGAGAGTTAGTTTAACCACATATTTTAATCTGCCATGTAAATTTAACGTTATATCTAGCCTTTCTCTTTATTTAAATAGTTTTGGCTATTTTTCATCATTTTTGATTCAGACTCACCTCTGATATTTCCTTCCTTTTTACAAAGCATTCTCAAAAGTGATACCCCACCCACCTACACACACACACACACACACACACACACACAATACTTAGAGGAGGGGCCTCTTCTTTTTTGTGACGATATCAAAACATCAGAAGAAATTTCACTTCCTGAGATGTTTTTCTTTCTTTTTTTCCCCCAGAGATTTGGAAAATAGCAAGTTTTGAGTTATCTTCCAATATCTACCCAAATACAATTTTATCATTTCTCCTCTAAGCTCACCAAGCCACACCTCTTATCCTTTCCCAGGCAGAATGATTTTTCTTCATTTGTGCTATAGTTGTTTTTGACAGGTTGGTGTCTCCTGCTAGACTATAAATTCCCTGAGCGGTGAGCACATCTCATTCCTTCCGTGCCCCCAGGGCCCTGTAAAGAGTCTGCCATGTGAACAGTGTTTGGGAAATGCTTGTAGAAATGAAATGAAATGACTCTCTGCCACTTACCCTAACAAACCCTTCATTTCCGCTAATATGTATTTTTATCTGTTTAAATCTATAACACTGAGTAGTTGCTACTTTTAAATGCTGTGAATGACCTCAATGTGGTTGAGGTTAAAAGCACTTCTAACAATGTGATAGGGTCAAGGAATGTGAATCTTTACATAATAAAAGTTGGAAGTTTTTTATTTTTAACAGCAGTAATATTTCCTTATTTTAATTAATTGTTGATTACCTTTGTAAAGAGCACTGTAGACTTCTCAGCTTTCTGATACACTGTTGGTCATCATTTCTCCTTTGGCTAATTCTACTTCTAAAGACCCCATCTGTTTTTATCTGTGTTGGTCATCATGTCAGGTTCCCTTGCATTGCTTGATGCTGTGATATATTTACATAATCACTGTCTTGCCTGAGACTCACCCTGCCTGCAGGGTATTGGTTTAATCCCCACTGGTTAGATGGAAGCTTTCTATGTTCTGTTAGAGCTCTTTTTTTGCTCCGCCCCCTCTCCTAGTCATTTCCTTTCCCCTTGCCACTTCCAGTGAAGAGATACATAAAAGGCTATCTATCTGATTAATAAATGGAGGGCATTGCGTTCCCGCTCAGGCATGAGTTCCTAGTCGTCTCTCTCCCACCTGCAAAGCTAGCCCGGCAATACACAGTTTATAATATATTGTTTTCCTGATGAGTTAGGTAACATATTTTTTTATTTTATTTTTACTGGTGCACTGCTCAGCCCTAACTTATGAAGACTGAACCTGGGGCCTTTGATGCCTCTGGTGTGAAAGCCTTTTTGCATTACTATTAAACTATCTCCTTAGACCTATACATTAGTTTTTACACTCCAACATCATGTAATAAGGCCTGTGGAGGCTATTAAGGCAAGTAGAGTTGACCTCCACACCAAAAGATTCTAAAGTGTCTGTATTTTTAGTGATCAAGCTTTGTTTTAGAACTTTATGCTGCCATATTTAAATTTTATTGTGGAGGGAAAAATTTCCTAATCCAATATTACTTAAGAAAATGCTCATCAGCAGGGCCTTTTTTTGTTATAAAGGTACATGTCCACATTTCTCTGGGGGAAACTTTTCTCAGAGGCAATCTAGCAAGTAGTTCTGCCTTGATAAATAAGAGATCTTTCATTTATTGGGTGTATATTTTTCCATGTGCCAAGAAAGTTACAACCATTTAATATCTCATTCCAAGTTCTCACTCAATAATATATTTGACATGATTTTCTCTGCTTCACAGAAGAAAAAACTAGGTACACAGGAGGTATAGACTTTCTGAGGGCACAGAGCTAGAAGGTCTAGGCACTAGGATTTGAACCTTGCCTCCTCTAACCCACAGCCTAGAGAAGACATTCCAGAATTGCAGTGAATGAAACAAAATGATCATTAAAATCCTTTGCAACTCTGATAGTCTTCTATTTTTCTTTGCTGTCTCATTATTTATACAAGACAAGTCTCATGACTCCTAAACATCAGTAGAAAAATTTAAAAAATATATACAATCTTGTGTTTATTACAATAGTAATGTAGTATTTGATATACAAAAATGGTTTAAGTGTTCAAAGAGGAATAATTAGATAAAGAAGTAGTATATTTATACAAGAGAATACTAATTAGTCTTAAAAAATGTAATCTTCAGTTTGAGCCCCCGGCTCCCCACCTGCAGGGGAATTGCTTCACAGGCGGTGAAGCAGGTCTGCAGGTGTCTATCTTTCTCTCCACCTCTCTGTCTTCTCTTCATCTCTCCATTTTTCTTTGTCCTATCCAACAATGGTCACATCAATAACAAAAATAACTACAATAAAACAACAAGGGGAACACAAGGGAATAAATAAATACATATTTAAAAAAAGAAAGAAAGAAGAGGGGTCAGTCAGTGGCGCACCTGGTTAAGTGCACATATTACAATACACAAGGACCTGAGTTTGAACCCCCAGTTCCCACCTGTAGGAGAGAAGCTTCACAGTGGTGAAGCAGGGCTGCAAGTGTCTCTGTCTCTCTCTCCCCCTCTCTATCTCCCCTTTCCGCTCAGTTTCTGTCTCTATACAATAATAAATAAATAATATTTATAAAAAATATAAATAAATAATAAGAAAAAGAAGGGGGAAAGGAAAGAAAGAAAGAAAGAAAGAAGGAAGGAAGAAAGAAAGAAAAGCATGCCTGAAACCTATGTGTGTTAACTAATTTGACCCCAACAACAACAAACAGAATATGCAGGTACTGGGTGGTGACACACCTGGTTGAGCATACATGTCACAATGTGCAAGGACCCGGGTTCGAGCCCCCAGTCCCCACCTGCAGGGGGAAAGCTTTGCAAGTGGTGAAGCAGTGTGGCAGGTGTCTCTCTCTGTCTCTCTCTCTCATCTCTACCACCCCGTTCCCTCTCAATTTCTGGCTGTTTTTATCTAATAAATAAAGATAATAATTTTTTAAAAAATTAAAAAAGAATATGCAATCGGAAAGACATCACAGTTGCTTAGTATCATCAGACTGAGCATTTATCCTGTCTCAGGCAAAGTTTCATTTGAGTAAAATCCAAATAAAGTCCGTATGTCTTTCTCCCAAGTCTTCCCATTATGCTTTCTCAGTGTCCTACCTCTTCTGCACTTCGTCCTTGTATTTCCTATGCTTTGACAGTTGCATCCAGATCAGATTTGGGTTTAACATTTTGGCAAGGAAATTCCATATGTCATAGAACACACATCCCATTACATCAGGTTGCTTCTCTCTATTTAAATCGGATATTAACACTCATGGATGATTTTTGTCACTATGTTTTTTTTTGTTGTTTTTTACAACAGTGTTTTTTAAATGGTAGCTTTCCAAATCTCTCATTGCTTCTTATTTATCAGTATAGAAACTCTGATAAAGAGATTTTTTTTTCCTCTTCTACCTTTGGTTACCCTGAGATATAGTCACTAAAACATTCTGAGAAGAAAATAACAAATATCTCTGAATGTTATCTGAACATCACGCTAGCTTTTGCTGGAACAGGAGATTATTAGGAGTTAAGAAAAGAATCAACATGTAAAGAGACAGTTCTCCACAGATTATGCCCCTACCATAGATGAGGTCTGGAGTCTGAGCCCCAGAACCATGTAGGAACATCATGGATAGCAGCAAGGTAGCTCCATGCATGGCGGAACAGTGTTGTGGTGCCTTTCCTTCTTCTTCCTCTTTTCACATTCTCTCTATCCTCTTCTCTCTATCTAAAATTAAAAGAATGAAAAGTTATCCCTGAGAATCTAGTCAACAGTGGTATTATGCATATGTAGAGACCTAGGTTCATTCCCTGGTGTCGTAAAATAATAATACCATTAATAACAACAACAAAATCTTAAGAAATCGTAAAGAGGCTAATCAAGTATTCTAGGAAGCAGACAGTAATGGCTTGAACTAGAGTATAAACAAGAAAAGGAAAGGGGAAATGGTCTCATTCCGGTTGGAAAGCAGATCTGGATAAGTTGGATATAGAGTATGAAGGGGAAAGAGGAAACATAAATGACTCTGAAGTTCTGAGTAACAGAGTGGGTGATGGTGACATCTACCAAGATGGAGAAGACTTTAGAAGAGGTAGAAAACGGTACTGTGAGGGGGGAAGATTTTGTATCCCAAAGACTAATAACCAAAATATATAAAGAGGTCACCAAACTGAGCAACATAAAGCAAATAAACCCCATCCTAAAATGGGGAGGAGACATGAACAGAATATTTAAGAGGTCCAAAAGGCCAACAGACATAAGGAAAAATGCTCCAAGTCACTGATTGTCAGAGAAATGCAAATAAAGACAACAATGAGATACCACTTTACCTCTGTGGAAATGTCACACATCAGAAAAAAACAGGAACAACAAATGCTAGAGAGGCTGTAGGGACAAAAGAACCCTCCTGCACTGCTGCTGGGAATGTAAATCAGTCCAACCCCTGTGGAGATCAGTCTGGAGAACTCTCAGAAGGGTGTACATGGACCTTCCCTATGACCTAGCAATTCATCTCCTGGGGATCTATCCTAAGGAACCAAAACATATCCATCCAAAAAAATCTGTGTACACATATGTTCATAACAGCACATTTGTAGTAGCCAAAACCTGGAAGAAACCCAGATGTCCAACAACAGATGAGTGGCTAAGAAAGTTGTGGTAAATTGAAAGTTGTGGTAAAGTTCTGGTAAATTGTGGTATATTGCACCAAACTAAAAGACTCAGGGGGTGGGCTTTCAAGTTCTGGCACATGATGGTAGGGAGGACCCAGGCAAGGGGTTAGAGGGCTTTTGCAGAACAACAAGAAATTTTGCACATGTACCAACAACAGTATTTACCGTGTTGCCTGTAAACCATCAATCCCCCCATAAATTTTTTTTTAAAAAAAAACATATATTCTTATTTGAATCAAGAGATTTTAAATCACACCAGAAGATATTAGTAATCTCTAACTCAAGAAATGTCTAGAAAACTTTAAATCTGTGGTCGTTACATCAAATAAATTGACCTACTCTAGATACCCAGAAGAGAGCCTATTTCCTGTCTATCGCCAAGGCTATACCACCATTATTGCTTATCATAGCTGTAACTCTCACAACTGCAAAATGACCCTGTGAACCATTATCCCTTTTCAAAAGAAAGAGGTTAGAAATAACTTGGAATTGGATAACATTTTATCCTTAAGAAATTTCTTTCATGCCATCTGTTGAATTCTGCAGCAATATCGTGAACTAAGCAGGATCTACTCATCTACCTATGAGAAAACTGAGGTTTGGAGGGTATAAGTATTCCAAGCATGATCTCACTATTTACAAACCATAAATCAGTGCTTTCAAATCTGATTTCAGGACACTTAGGTGTTGGGTAGTCCCTTAAGGAAATGGTCGAATTCAGGGGTCTCCTCTTCAGGCAAGGCTATTTCCTAGAAATTCTACTTAAAACTTGCTGTGTGGGCAACACTTCTCACCACCAGTGCTTTGAGCCCGAAGTAGATGTTCCTTCCATGCTCTGGAATTTAGACCCCAGCCCAGCTGCCCATCTCCACTGGGATCCTGTCTTCTGGAAGGTTGACATCTATCAGAAGTGATAGCTCGTGTTTTTTGGTAGCCTAGCAAACACTTTCTTCTGATTTTTTAAAGGTTTTACACATTTGCTTCTTTAAAAAATGTAAATATAAGCATGCTCCTACATTGCAGGGATAAAAGCACTTAGCACTGTGCTATATAAATCATGTTCCTCAGCTTGTAATGGAGTTATATCCCAATAAGTTCATTATAGGTTGAAAACATGGTAAGTAAAAGGAAAAAAAAAGTGCTTCTTACACTTAGCCTACTGAATATCATAGTTCACTGTAGTCTACTTTATATGTACTCAGAACACTTACAATAGCCCACATCTGGGCAAAATCATTTAACTCAAAATATTTTTCTTTCCTTTTTTGGCCAGGGTTTCAGTACTCTTTTTCAGATAGATAGAGACAGAGGCAGACTGAGAGCAGGAAACACAACACAACAGGCCAAACTTGGGTCAGATGCATTACAAAACAGGCACACTATTCAGATGAGGTATTTGCAGGCCCCACAAAGTCTATATAATAATAAAGTGTTAAATAGCTCATGTAAATTACTTAGTACTGTACTGAAAGTGAAAAACAGCTTGTAGAGGATTGGTTGCTTACCCTAGTGACTGGGAACTTTTACTTGCTGCTACTGCTCAGCATTAGGAAATGAAGTTTCGTACTGTATCTTTTCCTAGAGCCTAGGAAAAGGGGAGAGAGCATAGTGGTTATGCAAATGGTCTCTCATGCCTAAGGCTCTGAGGTCTAAGGTTCAATCCTCCCAACCACTATAAGCCAGAGCTGTGAGCATAGCTCTGATAAATAAATATATATATATATATTTATATATATATATAATTTTATAATAAATATAATCAGGTCATAAGTCAAACCACAAAGGCTTGGAACCTTCTATAATATAAATGTTTCTTTTCTTTTAAAGAATTATTTATTTTTTCTTTTGTTGCCCTTGTTGTTTTTTATTGTTGTGGTAGTTATTATTGTTGTTGTGGGATGGTTCAGAGAGAAATGGAGAGAGGAGGGAAAGACAGAGAGGGGGCGAGAAAGACACCTGCAGACTGTGTGTTTAACCCGCTGCGCTACTGCCCAGCTCCCAATATAAATGTTTCTATAGTTAACCTTTCATGGGATGGGGTTTGTTACCCCAACTTATAAACTATTTTCTTTGATTTTATATATTATACTCATATGACAAAACTAAACATTTTGATAAGGTATTGTTTTTGACTTCTGCATATTAAGTTTTGCCAACCATGTGGAGGTACCATTATATATTTAATCACTTCCTTTTTGCTGAACCTATTTGATTACAGTTGTTTGCTTTTCCTTTTACCTTTTATAGTAAAAGAACAGACTCATGTGCACCCCAACATCTGTCTTACAGTTGGCTTGACTGCCTTTTCCCTGACCCTATACATATGACCAATCAATGAGCCCTGCTTAATTCCCCCCTTCTTCTTGCCCTGTTTATGCTCCTCTCTATGCCAGTATCTGCCAGTATCCTGGTTAAGGTCTCCCCTGCCCTCTCTATTGGACAAGTACAGCAACAACTTTCCTCAGTTCCCTCAAGTCTATTCACCAACTTCAATTTGAGTAATATAAAAAAAAATTTTTTTTAAATAAAAAGTCATTTAAGCCGTGTCATTCAGTTATTTTTTGGGGGGGGTCGGGGTAGCCGGGAGCTCCAACTGGGATCCTTATGCCAGTCCTTGACCTTTGTGCCACCTGCACTTAAACCGCTGCTCTACTGCCTGCCTCCCTCTGCCACTCAGCCATTTTTATCCTATGTGGTAACCTCCCATAACTTGAGAATCATGTCAATCTCCATGGCATGCAGTATGATAGCCTGGATAATCAGATCCCTATGAGCTTTCTTTCAGCTGTGTCTTCTGCCATTCAACCTCCGGCTTTTACACACCGGTTATCATAATAGTTCTCTCCTCAGCGGTCACACTGTCCTTTTTTACCGCTACCATTTTGTAGTCCAAAAAGAGCTCTTTTCTACCTCCTTTCTTTACCTATGTAGTTTCTATTAACTATTCATAATTCTAATCAGGAACATTTCCTTGGGGAAAAACTTGCACCTAAGGCCTCTCCTTACTGATTCCCTTGGCACAAGGTTTTGTTAAAAGCTCCTGTATACTCATATTTCCCTGAAAATACATCCACCAAACCCTGGTGTTGAAATAGTCTATATACCTATATTTTAAGAAAATGTAATGCATAAACCAACTTCTAAAGAAAATATTTCAATATCAGTAGTCCTGTATACAACTCTTAGCACATCATAGGTGCTGTTAAAAAAAAAAAAGGTTTAGTGAGCACAACTAATTTATTCCAAGTAAATAAGGTCCCAGGTGTGCTTAATCTCAAACCTGCTCTGTATCACTTTTAAGTCTCACTTCATGACGAAGTTGACTTAGTCAGATCATCTATTTTTGATCATTGATTGCATGCTTTCACCCCCATATATGTGATCTCATTTACTCCTCCCACAAGCTGGTCATGGTAGATAGACAGTTGGTATTTTTCTCACTTTCATTTTGTAATTCTACTCAGTTTTTTTTTTTTTTTTTTTTTTTTTTTTGTTGTTGTTCATTAATGATACTCATCCTCTACTCCAGGACCAGGATTTGGTGTGGCGTGAGGTATTCTAACAGCATGGAGAAGTAAAAGGACCACAGAGCTCAGACTAAAGTCAAATAGTTCACCTATTTGGGCTACCAGAGTCCAAGAACTGGTGGAACTGAATTCATAGTGTCTTTGATGTATCATTGAAGATTGATCAACACCCTAGTGTTGAATGTTTTTCATTTAAACATGTGTTTTTTAAAGTTCTTTTTTGAGGAATTAATGGTTTACAGTTGACAGTAAAATACAATAGTTGTACATGTATAACATTTCCCAATTTCCCACATAATGGTACAAACCCCACTAGGTCCTCCTCTGCCATCAGGTTCCAGGATCTGGACCCTCCCACACCCCCCAGTCTTTTACTTTAGTGCAATACACCAACTCCAATAAAATAAATAAATATTTATTTATTTATTTATTTTTATGAGAGAGGGAAAGATATCAACCAGAGGCAGAGGTCTGTGCTGAAATATCAGGGCTAGGAGTTAAACCCAAAGATTAATCCATGCAAGTCCAGCACTCTGCTACTGACCCACTGCCCCCATCATTGGACTAAGTATCTCTTATTCCCATCCAAGAGTCCCCAGTCAATGCCTGTATCACTGCACCTGTCTGGAGCTCACAGAACCCTACTGGGCTTGAAATAAGAGGAGCCACAATCAAATCAGTTGTTTGATCAACAGAGTTTTCACTTTTTAACCATCTCCCTTGGGCTTGGGTGGGTAAACTGCCTGAGTGAATATTCTTCACAAAATACGACCTACCAACAACAGCTTCTGAACTAAGCCAAAAAGCTGGAAGACCAACGTACTCTTTCCAGATATACATGACCTGTCCTGAGCAGGCTGCACATTCAAAGCAGATCTTCAGTTATGTAGTTAGTGTTAGTATTCATCCACCATTTCCAGGGCTCACTTGTGAAGCCTGTAAACTGTAAGAAAGTGATCTTTGCTTATGCTGATTTCTGCTTATATTGCTGAAAATTAATTCAACCAACATTTACTGTTCCTACCTTGAACAAGACACAACAAATGGGGATTTGTGTTTTACCGGATGACTTGAGCCAATACAAATATGTGGATTAAGAGACTGTCCTCTACCAAGCTCTCACTTTAAGAAAAAGGATTGCTGAGTGGAGTCTGCACGCCCATTGCCAGACATCATCGTGAGCACACATTGGAAACCAACAGCATGCTTCATTCCTGTATACACTAATGAAAAATGATTGCTTGTCTTTCTAAAACCAAACCAATTATTCTTTGTTTTGTTGAATGGAAATTTAGCTTGTGTCTGGTGACAGAATAACTAACTCAGTCTTATTTGGAACCCAACCATCAACATAGATCCTGTCACTTTGCTGACAGGAAATGTAACCCAGATAACTTATTTGATAAAACAGGGATATTTTGGCATTAAAATAAACTCAATTCTTGTGACTTCAGAGTGAATGAACCTGATGCTCCCACCTCCCTCTCCCTCTCCTTGGCATCTGCCCTAACTCACATAACCAGGCAATATTTTACATAACTAGCATTATCTGCTGCAAGCTGGTATGCAAAAACCTACCTCATTGAATATCACCATTTCAAAGCTGCTGCCTAACCACATTTTTTCAAGCTGTGTGAACAAAATAATGTCTATTTAATTACACGAACTCTTTATTTTTGATATTTTAATGACACTTTAAAAGATAGAATGGCCGCTTCTCTTAAACCAGGTGGTATTAATCAGGAGTGACAGCTAGTTATTTGATACATTTTTAAATCCCACCGGTGTTTTCACACAAGTAATCTGGGACTTGATGTCTCAGTCCTGGGTCTTGTAATGTCACTTGAGTTTCTGCCCATAATGAGCAAAATAATTGAACCAAATTAGCACTATCTATAACTCAGTGCTAGGTTAGAGGCTTTTTAAAAAAGATTTTATTTATTTATTAATGAGAAAGATAGAAGGAGAGAGAAAGAACCAGACATCACTCTGGCACATGTGCTGCTGGGGATCGAACTCAAAAGATCATGCTTGAGAGTCCAAAGCTTTATCACTGCACCACCTCCCACAAAGGCTGTATTTTAGTTTATTTTCAAATGAAATCCAAAAGCCCTCTCCCCTTAGGATAAATGTCAATAAATAAAGTTCTGAGCTCTCTATTCATTTCCATCCAACATATGTTTCTACCTGACTATACCCAGCACTGGGCAACCAATTTGGTATGTCCATTTCTTCAGTAAAGAAACGAGAGTGTTCTGTGTATTTCATGTAAGGAAGTTGTTCAGACAACATGCCTATGTTTTACCTGAGTCAGGATGCTGGAGTCTATTTTCAATATATTTCAAATGCTGTTTGAGGAACAGAGTATGACTAATCACATGTTTATCAAAAGTGCTATGATAACTCATTTGTTGGTTTCTTTGGTATATTGAACCGACAGTCTCCAGAGGACTGGCATGAACTACCAATGTCTCATCAGATGCTGTAACCTCAGCACTCAGCACTGTGTTGTAGAAATTTGCAGAGTGACCCTGTCACTATTAAGTGTTTTTATGGAATGCAAAATATAAATATTGTTTGGCCCTCTTATTTCACAAAGAAAGATGATGAGGTCCAGCATATACTTGTCCAAAGTCACAAAGTAAATATGCTTGAATTCCATTCCCAGTGTTCAAGCTAGTCTTGCCTTTTACAACACTGGCCTTCTCTGTACAGTTGAAGGTCCGAACATTCAGCATATAACAACAATCCAACAGAACTTCTCAAATATGAATATGTTTATGAATCACCCAGGGAGATTGTGAAAATGCAGATTCTGATTCAGTGAGGCCCAATTTTACCTAATATGTTCCTGGTAATCCAGGGACTATGAGTCCATGGACCATACGGGCATTAATACTGTTGGCCCTGGATTTAGACTGACGCATTCAGTTATTTTCTGCAAGTTACATGATGTCAAGCATAACACACTGCTACTTTATGACAGTCTCTACACTGTAAACTCTGAGGATGAACAAAGCAGACTATATGAGGTACAGCTGACTAAAGGAAACTGGAATAAGGCTGCTCTTTCTTTTTTTTTTAATTTTTTAAAAAATATTTATTATTTATTTATTTATTCCCTTTTGTTGCCCTTGTTGTTTTATTGTTGTAGTTATTGTTGTTGTTGTTGGATAGGACAGAGAGAAATGGAGAGAGGGAGGGGAAGACAGAGAGGAGGAGAGAAAGATAGACACCTGCAGACCTGCTTCACCGCCTGTGAAGCAACTCCCCTGCAGGTGGGGAGCCGGGGTTCGAACCGGGATCCTTATGCCGGTCCTTGTGCTTTGCGCCACCTGCGCTTTGCCCGCTGCACTAAGGACTGCTCTTTCTAAGACAGTGTCATTGTTTACATGACTGTTATTTGCTTATTTGATTGTTACATCATACTGTTAGGTGGACTTTGCTATAAATTCCACTGAATGTCCATAGAAAACTTTCACATCATGAATGTATATGTGGGAAAGAAAAAGATGAAGATAGATGACAGATAGATAAAAAAAAAAAAAAACAGAAAATGTGAAGATATTTCATAGTTTTAAAAAGTTGTATACTCTTAAAATGCCTTATAGGATACCCATGGGCTGAATGAAGACTCAAATTTTCTCTTTACTTACAAATATGTCCTCATTTAATCTTCAAAACAATCCCATAAACCAGGTATCTATTATTATGATATCAACTTTTTTTTATTGTAAAAGAAACTGACTGAAAACCTTTCAGTATGACAGTCACTCCCTTTAGGTAGCTACCTAGAAGTAGAGCTAAGATTTGAGTCAGAAATGGCTGATTCTAAAGAGTGTGTGTGGTGGACACTTTGGCAATTATTACCAAAGATCTGTACAAATCTCCCTCATCTCTTGACTGATCCTGGATTATCTATCACCAGTCTGCTATGTTCCAGCAGAGGGAGAAAATACAATAACCAAGGACAGGAATTTCCCCTTTAGGCAAATACAGCTGGCCTGAAAGATCCTGGATCTCCGGAGTGCTGTGTTATCTCTTCCCACAGCAGGCTCTTCCTTAGCATTGTTTGAACGTAATCAAGTAAAATAACTAAAAACACCACCTTGACTGTTTACCGTACAAACCATTTAATGTGTGTAGGTTGCAATTTGCCTTAGTATTCACTTTCTTGGACTAATGTAAAAATCAAATGAAAATTATACTAAAAAATCATGATTTTTTCAATGTTTCCTTTTTATAAATAAAAAAGTAAAAAAAAGTAAAAGTTAATATTAAAACACACACACACATTTAAGTCAGGCATATACCTGAGGCTTAGTAAATTATTAACACATTTAGAGACAGTCTCTGCAATCTCCAGATCTGAACATGGAATCTGAATTGTCCTTGTATATCAGGAGGTAAGATTCATAATGTATCTTTCTTAGTAGATAAACAAGAGGAACTCTCTCATCATTTGTGCAGTGCCTGGTGTTCTGGGGCAATAATTTTTGGCCCTTCTATCTACTTTCTCCCTTGTGAAAAATAGCACTGAAAATAGAAAAGCCTAGACTTTGAAGATAAAAGCAATGTGATTTTGTAAACCTCTTAGTTCTATTACTTCACCTACTGGAGGCTCAGTGTCCACAACTGAGAATGAGACAATTATTATCATAAGATAATCTCTTTCCCCTAGATTTTTCTTTTTCTCTCTCTTTCTTTCTCTCACACCTTCTTCTTCTTCTTCTTCTTCTTCTTCTTCTTCTTCTTCTTCTTCTTCTTCTTCTTCTTCTTCTTCTTCTTCTTCTTCTCCTCCTTCTTCTCCTTCTTCTCCTTCTCCTTCTCCTTCTTCTTCTTCTTTCTTCTTTTGTAGAAATTAATGATGTGAGGTATATAAAGTGGCTGGTACATAATACACACTTAGTCAAATTTAGTATTTTAGCCTCTATTTTTATTCCCAGAACACCTCTGCTCAACTTCCTTTCAGAAAGTCACTGATTAAAGTGCAAGCACAGTCTGTCTAATCTGCAAATTTTCTTTCTCCAAACTTTGGCAAAAGAGGCAATATGCTACAAGTAAGCAAATAATACCCAGCGTTAAACACTAGACCAGGAAGTGAAAGTTAGCCATTATTATTTATATAAAACACCCAGTGGATACACCCAATATCATTAGCTCCATTTAAAACGTAGCAGAAACTTAGATGTAGAGAGGCTAACTCTAACTTACTCAATCTCACTAACTATCAGCCATGACTCAAGGAATCTCATTCCTCAGTGGGTACACGCTAGCACATGTCAATTTATTCCCTGTGGCCTCAGTTTCTTCATCCTTCAAATAAAGATATGAAAAGTATCTAGCCATCGAAGAAATCCATTTTTCTTCTGGATCTGCCAGGGTATCCTTTCAAGCTGGTCTTTGTGGATAGTTGGATAGTCTCTCTCTTGAATTTAATACTTTCAAATGGTTCAGATTTGCAGGATGGAAAGGATCCTTTTGATAGAGATCAGGTTTAGCTTTGATCATTAAACCATTCCCTACTTCCCTGTGAATTTCACTAAAGTAGGAAACTAAGCCAAGGCCTGCATATCAGCAGGGGGGAGGGGGGGTTGTGAACCAGAGTGGGAGAGGTAAGGGAAGCAGTAGTCACCTTTAAACTGTTAGACCCAAATCCAGGGCAAAAGAGGTACTCTAAATAGAAATCAAATACTGCCCCTGCTCTCTCTCCACTCCCAAGCAGATAAACACGTACGGTTTATGATTGGATAAAGGTTTGGTTTCATTCCAAGCACAGAATGGGTTTAGAAGACCAGCTTCCTGTCTCTTAACTTTTTTAACCACATTTTTTTATAAGCTATGGAAGCAAAGGGTTATTTAATAAATTAACACTTCAATTGCCTTTGGTTCAACTCAATTCTAAGCTGGCCTCCTTTTGTTTTAACTCAGACCATGTGCCTCACTTGTCTTCTAATTCCTTTATGTAAAAAGCCTTACATCCTATTCCTGCTGTATTTGGTGGCTTTATAATACTTTATTGATTTCTTATATTACAATATGCCCCCTCCCCCCCACCCCGAAGCCCCAATAGTCTTTGGTGAAGGGACATAAACAAGTCTGGAATTCAGTGAGGCAAGTACAGAAATCTTCACAGCATTTTACAAATTTCTCTTGGCCTTAGAAATCACAAAATAATCACATTTTCAAAACCTAGTCTTTTGCCTCCAGGACAATGCACGGTTTTTTATTAAAAGAGGAATTTTAATTCCGCATCTGCACAGACTGTTTTAACTATAAAGACCTAGAAAATTAATTTTGTTCATAATCTCTTATAGATAATACTATAAAAATAGTTCCACTTTAAGGAGCATATTTCATGCAAATATCAAAAGGCCTTTTATCTGTGTTCAAGATTTCTTGTTCTATTTCTGTCACTTATTTCCGTCTCCAGGAAGATCAGACTTTGGAAGCCCTGGAGCCCAGAACTTGGTCCTGAGAGACAGAACCCAAACTCAGCCCACAGGTAGGTTTCTTTCCCACTTTACAAACGTTAAAACTGAAGATCTCCGTTGAACTTCTCACTGTGCTGGACACTGTTAAGTACTGGAACTGAAAGCTAGTGAATTCAAAGGGAGAGAAAAGTACAGTCCTAGCCAGAAAGATCAGGAAAGCCTGGTGCTGGAGTAACAGATTGAATAGGTGGTACAGACTGAGAGAAAAAGGAAAGACATGACTGCCCAAACTTCCCTTACTCACAATCCGCTCTCATGAAAGCTTTGCACATCTTAATATGATCTCATTTATTTCTGATTTAACGTCTTCCTGTCAATAAATTACTTTTTAACTTTAATTTGGCCTCATACCAAGCAACAATACTGGGGAAACTCCCTATTACACTTTGTTCTAAGATACGTTTTTTTTTAAAAACAAAAAAAATATGTGAACTTTCAGTGAAATGCTCATTTGAGTACCTCTAATCTTTTAGGGGGTTAGGTGGTGGTGCGCCTGGCTGACCACATATATTACCATGCAGAAAGACCCTGGTTCGAGTCCCTGCTTCCCTCCTGCAGGGAGGATGCTTCATGAGCAGTAAAGCAGGTCTGATGATGTCTATTTCTCTTTCTCTCTCTAGCTCCCCCTTCACAATTTCTCTCTGAGAAATTTAACATATATAAAAAAAAGAAAAGAAAAAGAAAAAAGAAGAGAAACAGAAATTTAAAAAAAGGAGAAAAAATAGCTTACAGGAGTGGTGGATTCATAGTTCAGGCACTGAGTTTCAGGATGGCAATTAAAAATAAAATTATCTCATTCAGGGAACAGATGGTGGTACAACTAGTGAAGTGAACTCATTAGCGTGCATGAGCACTTCCATTCAAGCTCCCTGATCCCCACCAGCAGGAAGAAAGTTTCACACACAGTGAAGCAGTGCTGCAGATCTCTCTCTCTCTCTCTCTCTCTCTCTCTCTCCTCTCTCCTCTCTCTCTCTGTCTGTCTTTCTGTCTGTCTCTCTTTCCCTCTCATTCTCTCTGTCTCTACCAGAAAGGAAGAAAGAAAGAGAGAAATAGAGAGAGAGAGAGAGAGAGAGAAAGGGAGAAAGAAAGAAAAGATGACAGCTAGGAACAGTGGAGTCTTCATACAAGCATCAAGACCCAGAAATAACTCTAGTGACAAAAAACAAACCTCATCTATATCACCAGTCATTTTTACAACTCACTTTGAAAATCCCTGCTATTATCAATTTAACATTTGTGTTAACCCCAAAGTCACTTTTGAAAACCCAGCCTCTAAAGTCTTGATATTAGTAGGTAGAAGCTTGAGGAGATAGGTCTTAAGAGTGGGATCCTAAGGAATGGAACCTGTGTTCTCTTCTGAAGACACAAGAGTTGATCCTGTCCTCCTTCTCCACAAGTGAAGACACAAGGAGATGATTGTCTACAAACCAAGAATTAGGCCCTCAGCAGACTCTGAATCTTCTAGAACATGAACCATGGATGTTGCTGCCTGTAGACCTATGAGAAATCAGTGTCTGTTGCTTAAACAACAAATTCAGTCTATGCTATTGTTGTTATAACAGTCTGATCTCATGACAACACCTGGCTTTAGATGTAGAAGGAGAGACAAAGACAGAAAAGAATGAGAAAAAGTTAGGTGGGACCTGGTTAAGTGCACACATTATAATGCACAAGGCCCTGGGTTCGAGTCCTTGGTCCCCACCTGCAGGGCGAAAGCTTCACAAATGGTAAAGCAGGGCCTCAAGTGTCTCTCTGTCTCTTCCATTTCTGTCTCCTTCTCTCCTCTCAATTTCCCTCTGCCTCTATCCGATAAGAAATTAATAAAAATATTTTAAAAAAAAGAATTTCAAAACTATGTGTGCAGATGACTTCTTCCAGTGCTCAGACACAAACACCCAAGGAAGCACAGAAGTCAGATGTCTGTAAGGCCGTCATCTGTCTGCCCTAAGTACAGATCACAAAAATTAAGGTAGAGACCCTACAAACTCAATCTGTTGGACAAATTTTGGGTCTTGACAAGCCTTCCTGAGTCTGTCACAGTCACTGAAACAGTCATCCTAGCAAAGATCTATTATTATATCCTATACTGTAGTCTCATGTCTCACTGGGAAGAGAACCAGGGCTTATTGCCACATTCGACTACCCTTGACTGAGGAAATCTCCTGTCTGCAGTTACCACAGTAGTATTCATGTCCCCAAGTTGTGAACATTGTTGTCATTTTTCTTTCTCTTTTTTTTTTACATAAATTTTAGTTGAAGTGTCATTGCATTAGGGGGCTGGGCAGTGGTGCACTCAGTTAAGCATACATAGCCACCACGCTCAAGGACTGAGGTTCGAGCCCCCACTCCCCACCTGCAGCCGGGACATTTTATAAGCAGTGAAGCAGGTCTGTAGTCTGTCTTTCTCTCTCCCTCTCTATCTCCTCCTTCCCTCTTAATTTTTCTCTGTCCTGTCAACAAATAGAAATTTTTTTTAAAAATTGTAAAAATAGCCTCCAGGAGCAATGGATTCATTGTGCAGGCACGGAGCTCCAGCAATAACCCTAGTGGCAAAAACAAAACAAAACAGAACAAAAACTTGGACTGGATTTGGTGTATTGCCCCAAAGTAAAAGACTCTGGGGTGGGGATTGGAGCGTGGAGTTCAGGTCCTCGAATATGGCAGCAGAGAAGGACCTAGTGGGGGTTGAACTGTTATGTGGAAAATTGAGAAATGTTACACATGTACAAACTACTGTGCTTTAGTGTCGACTGTAAACCATTAATCCCTCAATAAAGAAATTTTTTTTAAAGTATAGGGGGCCGGGTTGTAGCA
This sequence comes from Erinaceus europaeus, assembly GCF_950295315.1. Taxonomy (NCBI): domain Eukaryota; kingdom Metazoa; phylum Chordata; class Mammalia; order Eulipotyphla; family Erinaceidae; genus Erinaceus; species Erinaceus europaeus. Next base: position 13,650,540 of record NC_080162.1, read on the forward strand.
CAGTGGGTTAAGCGAACATAGTGTGAAGCACAAGGACTGCAAGATCTGGGTTTGAGCCCCTGTTTCCCACCTGCAGGGGAGTTACTTCTCAAGCAGTGAGGCAGGTCTGCAGGTGTCTGTCTTTCTCTCTCCCTCTCGGTCTTCCCCTCCTCTCTCCATTTCTCTCTGCCTTATCCAACAACAACAACAACAATGGGAAAAAATGGCCACAGGAACAGTATATAAAAAAAAAGAAGTTATTATCACATTATTATGTTACATTTCAAGTGAGCAGTTTTAAAATTTGAGCTAATCTTCTGAAGGGAACTTTGGAGTAGCGGAAAGAGACAGAGTTTGAAGTCAATTCTGTCTTGGTATTTTTGTTCAGGCCTGTGCTTTTGGGTGATTTTCCTACATTTTATGGCACGTGGTCTGGGTGGTGGCTCAGTGGCCAAAACACTAGATTTTCAAGCATAAGGTCCTGAGTTTGATCCCCGGCAGCACCAGGTCGATGTCTGATTCTTTCTCTCTTCTTCTATTTTTCTAAGAAATAAATAAATATTCTAAAAAAATATGATTCAACTTCCACATCTATAAATGAAGAAAATGGTAACAATTATTGGGGCAGGGGGATGCACAGAATGTCTACTATGTGGAAAAAGCACAGTGCCTAATCAACTGTTCACAAACCTCTTATTTCATTTTGATATAATGTATACAACCTTCAGAGATGATAAAGTTACAGTCATAAATACAAAAATTCTTTTTTTCAAATAGATAGGTACAGAGATAAAGAGAGAGAGAAATAGAGAGAGAGAGAGAGAGAGAGAGAGAGAGAGAGAGCGAGAGACCACAGCACTGAAGTTTCTGCTATGGAACCTGGGTTGGGCACATGGCAAAGCAGCACACTACCCAAGTGAGGGATTTTGCTGACTCAAAAATTATGAAGATAATTAAAACTATTCTAGGTATTCCCACTCTAGTATATTCCAACTTTTATGTACATTTACTCTAATTTCACAGGGGAAAAAAAATCCATAGGTTTGAACAAAGAATGCTAAAATGTCCATAAAAGCAGTTTAACATGAAAGTTTAAAATAGTAGACCATTTTAATTTATATTTATTATTACTATTACTATTATTTTGATAGGACAGAGAGAAATTGAGAGGGGAGGGGGAGGTATAGAAGGACAGTGAAAGACAGACAGCTGTAGACCTGCTTCTCTGCTTGTGAAGTGTCCCCCTTACAACCAGGGAGTGTGAGCTAGAACCTGAACCCTCACATAGTAACTGGGTGTGCCATCACACGGCCCCTGATCGTAGCTCACTTTTAAACATGTATTTATTATTTATTAATGAAAGAGTCAGAGAGGCAAGAGAACCAGATAATCACTCTGGCACATATAACGCTGGGGATTGAACTCAGGACCTTGTGCTTGAGAATTCAGCTTCTTATCCCTTGTATCTCTTCTCAGACTACTAACCTTTACATCTAAGAAAGGGTCTTTGCTTGAACAGAAACTTATAAACTGATGAGTTTCTGTTGTTTAATCCCCTAGAATGGGGGCAAGAACAAGAAAAGCAGACACTACCACCACTAGGCTATATGATGACTGCTAACTCATAACTGGGTAGTTTGTAACCAGACCAGAGACAAATGCTCACCCCCCAACCCCACTGGCTCAGCCAAATAGTAACTAATAACTCAAGTGTTGTGTTTCTTTTTCTCATACTGAACAAATTCGTCTGAAATATCCCTGGGCTGTGTGTCTACCACTGCCACTTTCAATTTTGTTTCACAGCTACATTGGAAAATTTTAAAACCTCTTCAATTTAGGCTGCTTTTATTTGCATTCAGGCGCAGATAGACTGTGTGTGTGCCAAGGGACAACTTGACCATTAAAAAAAAAATTCTATTTGACTCCATATATTTTTATCAAATTGAGAAAGCTATCAAAGCAGGCATTTTCACTTAAAAGCTTGGAAATAAAGCAGATATTATCTGCTTGGGGGAGGGCTGAGGAAATCACTAAAGCAAAAATAAAAACCTTTTGTGTATCGAATTTCACATTGCTGTTGTCATGTACAGGATGTATATTCAAATATGTTTGCATATTTCTAAACTGATCATATATCAAAATTAGGACCATATTGTTCCTTTTACAGTGAAACTGTTTATATAGGAAATATTGTACCAAACATTCCCTGCCTCTACCCTGGGTTGTGACTGATTACAGAGTGAGATAAAAGCACTTACGTCCAACAAGAGAAGAAAAGCCTATATGCATGCAAGAAATCAAAAGAAGGTGTGATTCTAACACAAACACTATTATCAACCAAAAAAAAAAATTGCTGGAATTTATGCAAAAAGACTAGGGGAAAAAAAAGCCTATACTTAAACACTGACAGACTGAAAATTAGGGTTTGGGTTAGATAACATTAGAATTCAGTTTGGTACAGTTTAAAACACCCACTGGATCCCACTTTATTTCCATGTGACCAACTGAATTAGAGTCATTTACAAAAGACAGATATGGCTCACTAAGGGGAATTCATTTCCTAATTCACTGTGGGAAACCATCGCTTAAAGCTGGCCTCTTGGTTCTTTAGTGTATTTTCGGGAAGGGCTGAGGTAGTTTCAATAAGTTGAGTTGAATTTTCCCTCCTCTACATTCAGCCATCCCCCCCACCCCACCCCACCCCACCCCACCCCACCCCACCCCAGTCTTCTTGCTCAAAAGCTTTTTCTAAGTACAAAGTGAAGTGGGAAGTTGGAAATTATCCTATAAATCCAGGTTATTTTGTTAGGTCAACAGAATTATAGAATTCATAGAGCTTAGAGGAATTTTAAAGATTTTTTTCCTATTCCTATAGCTTTAAACTTTAAATATTTTTGTTAATGAAATCCTATGTAGAACTTAAACTTATAAGTTAGGTTTTAACAGTGTTTCACAAGTAATTTTTTACTTTTTTAAATTTTTTGTGAAATAAAGAGATATGAGAATGACTTAACTCAAGCATATAAGTTGCTCAGAATCTCAGGAATACAAATCCTGTCCTGTACCACCTAGCCATCTCCCCACCTAAATATTTTAAATGAAATCAGAAGGTAGAAGGTCTGGCTTCTGTAATTGCTTCTCCGCTGTACATGGGTGTTGACAGGTCGACCCATACTCCCTGCTTGTCTCTCTTTTTCCCTGGTAAGGCAGGGCTCTGGGGAAGCAGGGCTCCAGGACCTGGGGTTGCCTATCCAGGGAATTCTGGTTGGCATCACGCTAGCATCTGGAACCTGGTGGTTGAAAAGAGAGTTAACATACAAAACCAGACAAATTGTTGACTAATCATGAACCTAAAGGTTGGAATATTGCAGATGAAGAGTTGGGGGGGTCTCTGTTTTGCAGATAGTTAGTAGGCCTATTTTAGTTATATTCCAAAGGGCCCATGACTATATTAGTGTTGTTGTTGTTTTCTGAGCCTGACATCTGATATGCAGGTGTCATTGTCTGGGGAAATGATGTCATGGCTGGAAAGAAGATCCAGAAAACTAGATCAGGGAAGAGAGTAGCTCCCAAATATGGGAAAGGTGTATAAATATTGTTGACTTGTAAAGCCCATCAATTTGATCTGATCTGGGGCCCATATTCAGCTTAGGATCCTATGTGACCTCTGCATCTCTATAGATCTAAGCTCACATTCTGTGGTCATAAGTAGGAACATTCCAAGCTGTCCCAATTTCAGGACCCATCTTCCTCAGGTGGAAGGAACATAGAGTATGTTTTCCAGCCTCCCTTAGGGGGATGGAACATTCTCTGCCATTGTTGATCCACATTGAAGGCAAGGTCCTATGGGGGCCCACAAAGGGGTCTATTGTGTTGTTCCTGATAGAGAGGACCAGTAACAATGTTAAGAGGGGTTTATCGAGGTCTAGGCCCATCATGTGTGTTTAGGAATCTCAGGACTCCCTGACTAGGGCCCCAGCTGATGGGGTGGCCTGATAGTGACTAAAGAGTCATCATTAAAGTATGCCAGTCTCTTGCCTTTATTCAGCTTTTATAGTCTTTGCTTTGATGCGGTTAGCTTTGGAGTGAATTAGGGAAGTATAATAGGAAGTAGGTGAAGAAGATATCTAAATCTAAGCAGACACTATTTCATTATAAACTTTATGGTGTCTTTTTAGGTCTTTCTACTTCCTTTATCTGGTTCTTTCTCTCCTCCTATCTTTCTCATGAATAAATAAATTCTTTTTTAAAAAGAAGAAGAAGAAAAAAAAAACAAAACATGAGTCAGAAATGAAATTGCAGGAGTCAGGCAGTAGTGCAGTGGGTTAAGCTATCTCAGTTCGAGCTCCCAGCTCTCCACCCACAAGGGAGTCACTTCACAAGCGGTGAAGCAGGTCTATAGGTGTCTGTCTTTCTCTCCCTTTCTCTGTATTCCCCTTCTCTCTCCATTTCTTTCTGTCATATATAACAATGACAACATCAATAACAACAACAATAATAACTACAAAAGTGAAAAAAATAAGGGCAACAAAAGGGAAAATAAGTAAATATTTAAAAAATTTTAAAAAGAAGTGAAATTACTTAACCAAGACAATATGATGATGTAAACATCAAAACTTCAGTTTTTTTAAGATCTAAGTGAAATGGTTTTAAGACCAACTCAAGAGGAGTGTGGTTCTCGCTGAATGTCTTGATTATACATTAAGTCTTTATTTCATAATTGGTGAACCATTTAGCTTAACTCTCCTCCAAGTGGTGATATGCTTGAGTTTTCAATGTCTGGATTCCAGAGATTTTACTACTGTCAGTGCCTTAATTTCAAATAGATTCTGAGTATTTTACAATAACTAATCTATTTTTATATCCAGTATAATTGACTTAGATTATGCCCTCCAGATGACATGATTCTGAGACAGTTCTTGGTACTGATCTTCCATAATAAAGTGATAGTGATAATAGTAATATCTTTTGTATTTATAGAAATTATTTCATTTGTTGTTGACAATGACGGTAATCCTGTGTAGCTAAAAAAAAAAAGAAGAAGAAGAAGAACTTATATTATTTCTGTATTTGACAAATGAGGAAGATGATTAGAGAGGAAGTCATTTGCCTCATGAGACTTGTATGGGTGGTTCAAAAGCTTTATGCAGCTATGCAGTTGCTGCACTCTGAGAAACTGAAATGTTTATAGAAAGAAAAAATAAAGACTAGAGAAGTTTACCAAACTCTTCCGCCTGTCCTGCTCTGACATACTATGCTCCCACTCTACTGGGGGTTGACATGCCTACTTTGACAGTGACCATTGTAAAATGACTATTGGCTGGTGGTTATAAAGCTCTGTGGCTCCAAACTTCTTTTTTAATTTTTCTGCCTCCAGGGTTATTGCTGGGTCTCAGTGCCTGCACCATGAATCTACTGCTCCTGGAGGCCATTTTTCCCCCTTTGTTGCCCTTGTTGTTGTAGCCTTGTTGTGGTTATTATTGTTATTGTTGATATCATTCATTGTTGGATAGGACAGAGAGAAATGGAGAGAAGAGGGGAAGACAGAGAGGGGCAGAGAAAAAGAGACACCTGCAGAACTATTTCACCGCTTGTGCAGACCTGTTTCACCACTTGTGAAACGACTCCTCTGCAGGTGGGGAGCTGGGGCTCAAACAGGGATCCTTACGCTGGTCCTTGTGCTTTACGCCACGTGTGCTTAACCCGCTGAGCTACCACCGACCCCTGGCTCCAAACTTCTATATGACTCTGAAGTCTAGAGAAAATTAGTGAGTTAACATATGTCTACCTAACACTGATGGAACTGCCTTGGTGAGGGAGAATCTGACTCTGAAGATGAGTTGGCACACTTCAGGACTGGGGGACTATGCCTTGCTTACCATTGGCTGAAATTCTGTTTCTTGCCTATTTGATATACCTCAGGAATAGCAGCCTCTAAAAAGGGAGAAGGGGGCCCAGGTGGTGGCATACCCGGTTGAGTGCACATGTTACAGTGTGCAAGGACTCAGGTTCAAGGTCCAGGTCTCCACCTGCAGGAGGAAAGCATCACAAGTGATGAAGCAGGGCTGCAGGTGCCTCTCTGTAGCTTCCTCTATCTCCCCCTTCCTCTCAATTTCAGTTTGTCTCTACCCAATAAATAAATAAAGATAATAAAATCTAAATAAATAAATAAACAAGGAAAAGAACTGCTGTGGCAATACACACGGAGGAGATAGGAAAGGAAATATATGCTTAAGGAGACAGCACTTTTCAGAGATTCAGAGATATCAGTAATGCACCATGTTCACAATGGAATCTATTTTTGTCTTCATCAATTATTCCTCCCCTTAACACTTCTTTTTTATTTTATTTTTTATATTTATTTATTTATTCCTTTTTGTCGTCCTTGTTGTTTTACTGTTGTTGTAATTATTACTGTTGTTGAGATTGATGTCGACGTTGTTGGATAGGACAGAGAGAAATGGAGAGAGGAGAGGAAGACAGAGAGGGGGCAGAGAAAGATAGACACTTGCAGACCTGCTTCACCGCCATTTCTTTTTTTTTTTTTAATTTTTTAAATTTATTTGTTATTGGATAGAGACAGAGAGAAATTAAGAGATAAGGGAAAGATAGAGAGGAAGAGACACAGAGAGACACCTGCAGACCTGCTTCACTGCCTGTGAAGCGACTCCCTTGCAGGTGGGGAGCCGGGGGCTTGAACTGGGATGCTAACAGGTCCTTGTGCTTTGCACCACGTGTGCTTAACCTGCTGCGCTACTGTCCGACTCCCTAACACTTCTAAAACTCAGGAAATGCACTACTGCTTTTTGTACTTTGCAAAGTCAAGTCCCAGAGCCTCACTATATAGGAGTTCCTCTAGACTGCAGTCGTTCATTTCCAGTATTTAAATGATAGCTGTGCTGGGCGGGAAGTCCTTTTGTTTCTTTTTCCCCAGAATTTTTACTACTGTCTGCTACACTCATCTCAATGGATCTCCCTCCTCTATGGGACCTTCCTCTCCATGATAGGAAAATATGCCAACTCCATCGGGTCAAATTTTGCCATGTAAATTGCTCCATTCCTAAATCCAGATAGAGAGCTTCAGGAGTGGTAGAGCAGTGCTACAGCTGTTTCTCTTTCACACTGTCTCTCCTCTCTCTACTTCTCTTTATTTCTGTCTCATCCTCTATCAAAAAAGGGGGGAAGAGTGAGAAGGGTTGCAGTGAGAAGTGGAATCATCAAAGAGGAATTAAGCCCCAGCAATAGCCCTGGAGGCAATAAATAAATAAATGTTAATCTAGTAATACTGAAATATTTTTACCTCTTTGCTATTACAACTTCCATAAGGGGTTATTCAGAAAATTTTGCTAACAGAGTTTTTTTTTTTAAATAAAACATCTACTTGCTTAAAATAATCTATAATTTAGGGGTAGGGTAGATAATATAATGGTTATGCAAAGAGACTATCATGTCTGAGGCTCCAAACTCTCAGGTTCAGTTCCCCTCCCCACCACAAGCCAGAGCTGGTCAGTGATCTGATAAAAAAATTAATAAATAACATGAATAATTATTTATTCATTTAATAATTATTAAAAATAAATATTTTAGATGGTATACTATTAATAAAAATTACTTTTCATTGTTATTAGCTCTCTCTTTTTTTGGTGTTTTCAAACATATTGTCTGAACATTTATGACAAGACAACCCCAACCCCATGACATACTTATAGAATTGTTTTCATTTTATCAGCCCAGATTCAGAGCATACAAGTGAGTCATCAAATGTCTTTAAGCTAGAATGTGATAGAACAGAGGCAAAATTTAAGCATTATAGGGGGTAGGCGGTGGCAAACCTGGTTAAGAGCACACATTACAGTGTGCAAGGACCCAGGTTCAAGCCCCTGATCCTCACCTGAAAGGACAAAGCTTCATGAGTGGTGAAACAGGGCTACAGGTGTCTCTCTCTGTCTCTTTCCTTTGCTATGACCCCTTCCTCTCTCAATTTCTCTCTGTCGCTATCCCATAATAAGTAAATAAAAATCAAAATAAACAATAGTAAAGATATTTTCAAAATTAAGAATTAGATTCTGGGTCAGAGATAGAGTACATGGTATGACATGTGCTTTATCAGGCTTGCAGTTCGGGTCAGAGACCCAGTGCTGAGCGGATGGTACTTAATCACCAGAGGAAAGTCTAGTGTGTTGGTGTTGTCTCTTTTGCCCTCTATCTTGCTATCTAAATTAAACACACACACACACACACACACACACACACACACACACGCCCCCAGCAGCCTGCAGCAGTAAGTGAAATCAAGCATATGTGAGGTCTCCACTCCATGGGGACAGGGAGGTATGGACCCATTCTCCTAACTGCTTTTTCTGTTTTATCCTTCAGTTGAGTTGCATTTAATCCAGTTGGTCTAACTTAGTAGAAACTTTGTATCAACCAAGGGCCATAAAATCACCCAGTAAGTGGGAAGTGCCAGTAAAGGTTTAACTCAGGGGCTGTGAAACACAGATACCACCTTCCCCTTGACCTGCTGCAGACATTGCACTACAAACACACACACACACACACACACACACACACACACACACACACACACACACATGGCCTATATCTATGTGCCCTTGCACACACACTGAAAGTAAAGCACAATATGCATTAGCTTTTCTTGATCCCTCCCAAGAGCAAAAAGAGAATCAAGTGGGAAGAGCAGAGCAGTTGTTCCCTGGTGATACAGGCTTTAGAGGGAGCTGCCCCCCATGTCAGGAATGTGCAATTCTATCCACTGCTGATTTCCCCCTCAAAGAGTAACCCTCTGGAACATAAACTTCAACCAAGATTTGGATTTTCTTACAATGTCAACAATTATTTTGTTATTAAAGAAATATCTGGGAAGGAGACAGCAGATGGATACATCTGACAGGGGGCAGAGAGGAGGTGACCGTGCTCCACGTCTTGGAGAAACTGTTCAAGGACGAATTTGTGTGTGAAACTAAAACCCCATAAATCTGCCAAAGGCAAAAGGGACTGAAAACAAACCACTTACACTTATGAGTTGTCTCTCTCCCAGATTGGGGTGGGGGTGGGGTGATCATGGGCTTAATTTAGGCACACACCCTATTTGTGTTGGGTTTCAGATACTTTTTGAAGGAGGTATGGGCAACAAAGAAGTAAATATTGATGTCTCTGCATTGTCCCATTAATAGTATCTTTTGCCTCCTGGTATTTTTATAATTTTGATTAAAATACACAAGTCTATGTCATAATCCAAACCAGTGATCACACTTTTGCCATGGCAAAAATTTGTTGATATCAGAATAACAGAGCCAACTTTTATTCTTAATTCCACTGGTAACTTTCTTGTTCTTGTGTTGTAATTAAAAGAGGAAGGATAAAGAATAAGAAAGCTATCAGGGGAGGGGATATGGTGGTGGGAACTGTGTGGAGTTGTATCCCTGTTATACTATGTTTTTTGTCAGTGTTCCTTCTTATAAATAAAAATTTTAAAAGAGGTGGCAGGATCAATCCTTTGTTTATTTTTCCAAGCCATTTTTTAAATTCGTGATCAATACTAGTTTGCAAGATTCTAAGACTACAAGGTATAGATCTATACTGCATCTATTGCAAATGTTCTGTGCCCTAGCCTCCCAGTGATAACCATTGCCGGTCTCACAAAGTCTTAAAGACTGTTTACTTCTAGCTTTCTTTTGAAATTTCATGCTTTCCAGTTCTTTAGATTCACATATGAATGAAACCATCCCATGTCTGTCTTTTGCCTCTTTATTTAGTTTGCTATGCATAATCACCTCCAGTTCCATTAATATATATTTTAACCAGAACACTGTTCAGTTCTGGCTTATGATGGTGCTGGAGATTGAACCTGGGACGCTGGAGTCTCAGGCATGAGAGTCTGTTTGCATAACCATTATGAGTTCCATGTATTTTGTCCCAAGAAACTCAAAATGATTTTTTTACATTTTTAAATTACTCCATTGACCAGTCCATTGCTTAACTAGTTGAAAACTGCCTCTAAGTATTTCATCCAATTACCCCATAGGAAAAGTCACATTAGGGCAAAAAAATTATACTGTTTATACTGTATCCCCATGCTTGAACCACGGCTAGTAATAGGAAAAGTTCAGTCATTCTTTGAGGCACTGAGTAAATGTGGCTTTGCTTCCACCAAGATTAGTGCAAAATATGTGTGGGGATTCATTCTGTACAATGCAATGCTCATTATCTCAGCTGGTTTTCTTTGAGGCCTTGGGTAAATCACTGACTTACTTTTACATGACTTTATCTACTATTCCACAATTTGGGGGTAGTAACTCATTTCTAGTAATATCTTACAATGACAAATACTTAGTTTTAAGCCCTCCTATACTAAGTCATTATTATAATGATCCACCAATTTGGGCAGCTTAGATTACTGACAATTAAACAAAGCTGTGCAGTCAGGGAGGTGGTTCGTTAGGTGAAATGTTGAATTTCCATGTCTGAGTTCCATGTCCTAGCTAGCTCCAGTACCATATAAGCCAGAGGCTCTAATCTTTCTCTTTCTTTCAATCTTTCTCTCTCTCTTTCTCCCTCTCTCTCTCTCTCTCTCTCTCTCTCTCTCTTCTCTTAAATTAAAAAAAAGAGAAAGAGGAGGAGAAGGAGGAAAAAGTAGCTGACACTTACTGTCCTCTCTGTTATCGGATTCCAGTTTTATTCTTCCAGACTTTTTAAAACAAGTGACCTACCAGATTTTTGTAGGAGGTTGTGAAAAAGATACTTCTGATATGAAGTATCTTTTAAGTTAAGTTATTCCTTTCTGGCCCTCCAGTTCCTCACTGTTTCCTCACCTAGGGTGCAAGACTATTAGATCGGATCAGAGGAGACAATTTGGCAATGCTCACAATGGATGAAAGCTGTAGATTGCTCTTATGGTAGAGGTGTTTGTTGGTTTTGTTTTTCTGTGGGAGGGGTAGGGGTGGTGGAATGAAGATAGAAGTATCTAATTCCTTACCTGCTAATACATAAAGAAAATTCCAAATAAAACCCCCAATTCTCAACTTCTCCTCCTCCTCCTCCTCTTTCTCTTCTTCCTCTTTATTCTTTTCTTTTTTCTTTTGCCTCCAGGGTTATCTCAGAGGTTTGGTGCCTGCACTAGGATTCCACTGCTCCTGGTGGGCATTTTTTTTTTTTTTCCTATTTTGTTTTGGATAGGACAGAGAGAAATTGAGAGATGAGGAGAAGATTAAGAGAGAGGGAAAAAAGACACCTGCAGACCTCCTTCACCAGCAGTGACAAACTCCCCCCCCCACACACACACACACACAGGTACAGAGCTGGGGCTGCAACTGGGATCCTTGCATGCGATCTTGCACTTTGCAGTATGTGTGCTTAACCTAGTGCGCTACCACCCACTCCCCCTAACTTTTCTTGAGAACTCAAGGGTTGGAAATGTATCTCACCTGAACAGTACACCTGCTTTGTCATACTCAACACCTGGGTTCCATCATTACCCGCAGAGCAGTGGAGGAAGTTTCAGTGTTTGTATATTTTATGTTTTCCCCCTCTTTCTCTCTGTCTCTATAACTATCTGCAATTTTTTCAAGCTGTTTATTTTCATGAGAAAGAGATACAGATGGTGAGAAAGAGACCAGAGAGAGAAATCTGGGACTTCTGGGGCCTCATGCATGCAAGTCTGGTGTGCTACCGCTAAGTGATCTCTCCTATCTTCGTAAGCATTTGCTATGGGGTTTATTAATTTACTAATCCAGGAATCACCTGATGCTCTGAGTTTCCATTTCTTCATTAATAATGAAGGAAAGGTGGTCCAGGAGATGGCTCAGTGGATAAAGCACTGGACTCTCAAGCATGAGGGCGTGAGTTCAATCCCCGGCAGCACATGTACCAGAGTGATAACTGGTTCTTTCTCCCCTCTTATCTTTCTCATTAATAAATAAATAAAATCTTTATTTTAAAAATGAAGGAAAGGACAGGGCTGGGCGGTGACGCACTTGGTTGAGCACACATGTTACAATGCACAAGGACCCAGGTACGAGCCCCCAGTCCCCACCTGCCTAGGGAAAGCTTTGCAAGTGGTGAAGCAGTGCTGCAGGCGTTTGTCTCTCTCCCTTTCCCTCTCAATTTCTGGCTGTCTGTATCCAATAAATAAAAAGATTAAAGGTTTTTTTTAAAGAATGGCACAAAAGAACAGTAAACAAGGGCTGTGAGACCAAGAAGACTCCCCTAACAGCCTCTTATCTGCCTGAAAAGCTCTGGGTAAGAGTGTCTTTCAGACATGCCTAGATAGAAACTCTAAATATCTGTAAACTATGACAATTTTCCTCGTCGACATTCTTCAAGTTAATGAAATGAGTAGTATAAGTTGCAAAACACTTCCCCCAAGAGCTTCAATAAAACTATTTTTATTTTGAATGGAAAATAAATATAGCACATATATTTTTTTTCTGAGTAATCTCTTCCATTTCTTGAATTCTGTTAGTCTGTGTTTTGTTATGTGTTTTTTCCCACCCAAAACAAAATTCTCTAAAAGTGGAAATATTCTATAAATATCATATTAGCAGATTAAGAATACAATTGAAATTGCCTCAATATTCCTTAGATATTTCTCAGCACAATTGTATTCTGGCCTTACAGGATCTCTGTGAAGTAAATTGTCACCCTATGTTCTTACTTTACTTATTTATTTGCTTATTTATTTTTCTTATTCCCTTTTGTTGCCCTTGTTGTTTTATTGTTGTAGTTATTATTGTTGTTATTGATGCCATTGTTGTTGGATAGGACAGAGAGAAATGGAGAGAGGAGGGGAAGACAGAGAGGGGGAGAGAAAGACAGACACTGCAGACCTGCTTCACCACCTGTAAAGCGACTCCTCTGCAGATGGGGAGCCGGGGCCTTGAACCAGGATCCTAACACCGGTCCTTGGGCTTCACACCACCTGAGCTTAACCCGCTGCATTACCCACTGACTCCCACATTCTTACTTTTTAAAATGTTTATAACTATATTTATTTTTGAACATGAAGGGCAGGGGAGGAAGAGTGAGAAAGAGAACCAAAGAATCACTGGCACACACCATGCTGTAGATCCAACTCAGGACCTCGTGCATCCAATTCCAGTTCTCTGGCATTGTACCACTCCCCAGGCCACCTTACTTTAAAAATATAATTTATCTATTAAGAAACAGAAGAGAGAAGCAGATGATCTCTGGCAGGTGCAATGTCTGTGATCAAACTTGAGTGTACAAACCACACACTAAAACAGAACAGTGGGATTTTGAACTCAGTATGGGCTGATTAGAAATTGAAAGTTTGGCTAACACATCTAGTAGATTTTCCAGTAAGGTATGTTTCCCTAACTATAGACAATTATATGACTTTTGCTAGAAGGTAGAAGGAAGCACTCTTCTTTCAGTCTCCATTTTTAAGAACTGAATACATTCTTCTCATTGAAGAACTTACTTTAGTATAGAAATTTGTGAATAACCTAGGTTTACTCACGTTTACGTGTCAACTATCTTATACAATGATTTCTTAAATTTTTATTAGTGATTTTATAATGACTAACAAGATTATAAGATAACACCGGTACAATTCCATATAGTTGCCACAACCAGAGTTCTATATCTCCTCCCCTCTGCTGGAAACTTCCCTAACCTTTATCCCTCTGGGAGTATGGACCAAAATTCTTTTTTTGATCTGGCTTCTGTAACTGTGTCTCCGCTGAATGTGGGTGTTGGAGGGTCAGTCCATACCCCCAGCCTATTTCTATCTTTCAATGATAAATACATTTTAAGGCTTTTACTTCCATTGTATTTTTAAAAAATATTTATTTATTTATTCCCTTTTGTTGCTCTTGTTTTTTTATTGTTGTCCATAGATTTTTTTAAAAATGTTTTTAAAATGTTTTACATTTTTAAAATGTTTTACATTTTAAAAAAGAAAAGTTTCTTCTGAAAAATGAACAGGAGTACGAAATTATAAATCGCCACAATTTATAATTTACAGTTCTTACATGTTTTCTGTAGACTATAACTTGTTACAGTGATGCATAGTACAATCTCCTGGCCCAATTTAGCGATGTCACACCAAATTGTAAAATCATTTATACCTTGTGATGACAACTCCATTTCTGGATATCTATTTCACTGAAAATGCACAAAAATATGTTTTCCAGTGTACTGAAACAATGATAATGGTAACAGCAAACTGGAAAGTACTAGAATATCTAGTAATAGTTAAATGGTTAAATAGCCACGATATGATTTACAGTTGTTCTTTTTTTTTTTATGCAGAGACTATATCTGGGGATAGATGAGAAAAGAATGTCCATTTCTTTATTTCTTTCATCTGAAATATTGAGTGAGTATGTATCAATTTATTTGATTTTTAAAATATTTTATTTATTTATTAATGAGAAATATAGGAGGAGAGAGAGAAAGAACCAGATATAACTCTGGTAAATGTGCTTCCAGGGATTGAACTCAGGACCTCATGCCTGAGAGTCTAATGCCTTAGCCACTGCGCCACCTCCTGGACCATGTATTAATTTCTTAATTAGTAATAAAAACATTTTTTTTTGTTTGCCTCCAGGGTTACCTCTGGGGCTCGGTGCCTGCACTACGAATCCACTGCTCCTGGAGGCCATTTTTTCCCTTTTGTTGCCCTTGTTGTTTATCATTGTTGTTCTTATTATTATTGTTATATTATTGCTGTCATAGTTGTTGGATAGGACAGAGAGAAATGGAAAGAGGAGGGGAAGACAGAGAGGGGGAGAGAAAGACAGACACCTGCAGACCTGCTTCACCACTTATGAAGCGACCCCCCTGCAGGTGGGGAGCCGGGGGCTCGAACTTGTCCTTGCGCTTTGGGCCGTGTGCACTTAACCCACTGCTCTACCTCTGCCCCACCCCAGAAAAACAGTTATTTGATAGCTTTCACTTCATAGAACTTTGGGGTTGGAGGTGAAAACAGAAAGGCATTGCTCATGTCTGGCATCACTCCCCATTGTCATAGTGTCTGGTTAGAAAGTTCATCAGTGGGGCCAGAAGGCGGTACGCCTGGTTGAAAGAACATGTTACAATGTGCAAAGACCCAGGTTCGAGCTCAGCCCCACCCTGTCCCCACCTGCAGATGGAAAACTTTGCAAGTGGTGAAGCAGTGCTGCAGGTGTCTCTCTTCCTATCACTCCTCCCCTCTCAATTTCTGACTGTCTCTATCCAATCAATACAAAAAAAAATTAAAGAAAGTTATTGATGAGCAGAGAATAAGGAATGTTCTCTCAGACCAGGTGTGCCTGATTAACCCTTTCCCTCACAATCAAATCTAGCTTTCCGAGAACCAAAGTCCCCATGGGTAAGGGGTCTAAAATCTCCTTCTCCTTTACAGTGTTGGATAAACATCATGCAAGTCTTTCCCTTGTTGAGTCTTATTTCCAAGACTCTAAACAGACTCTGAATATATTCCCTTTTCACTCAGATCTTAATACAACGGGTCGAGTTTCACTTTTGCCCGGGCTACTACCCTTTGATTAAAGCTGCTTTCCTTTCTCCTTCTTGAAAAGTCATGTCAGTATTCTAATGTCTGAGTGTGAAAATCCTATCTGCCTTTGTCTAACTCGAACTTAGCTGGCAATTTTTCTTCCAAAAAACAAAACCTGTTTCAGAAATCAAACTTTGGAAAACTATGCCAGAACACTGGTTTTCAGCGTACTGATATTCTCCCCTGACTGGACACTACTGTCTTCATCTTCTATGGCCTCTTCTAGCACTTGGGCTTTTTCTTAGTGGATGTCATTTCCAGATTGTTGTTCTCATTGATCATATGTGAATTCTAGATACCGGTCACCCATCTTTGGAATAGCCATTTCCTCTATGACACAGAATTTGTTTTGTGGTTTAAAGTACCTCATAATGCTTTGGATAAATGTTTTTTCTACATCTGTTATCCTGTTCTGCTCTCACAATCATTTTATTAGGTATGAGTGATTTTTGTGTCATTTGCCCACTGATAGAAGAAGAATCTGAGGCTTCTATAAGGAACTGAGAATGTCTTAGTGATGACAGAACCAGGCCTATAACTGACCTTTCAGTCTTGTGTTAGAAACCAATTAAATCCCTACACAGAATATATTGAGTTTTTCAAACCACCTAAAATTTTATGTGAAGTTTAACTTGGTAGATGATGTCTCTGTTAAATCACTAGGCATTTGCCTAACAAAATAAATAGATTTGCATCACACTGATTTTGTCCTTTTTTTTTGTCATTACTTTGTCTTTAAAGTAAGACCAATATGAGACTATACTTCCAGAGACCATTTCTTTATTTTCTCTCCCCCCTTTTTTTTTGTAAAGCAATCTTTTTTAATCTTTTATTTTTAAATATTTTATTTTATTCTATTGGGTAAAGACAGGAATCAAGGTGGAAGGGGAAGAGAGAGAGAGAGAGACACCTTACAATACTATTTCACCACTTGCAAAGCTTACTCCCAACCCCCGCACCTGAAGGAGGAGACTGGAGCCTTGAACCTAGATCCCTGAGCATTGTAATATATGTGCTCAATCGAATGCAACACTGTCTGGCCCCCCAGGAGCAATTTCACTAATTCTTTATAAGGAGACTAATATACCTAAGAGTCATATGTACTACTACTAAATCTATTCCTAGGAAAGCAGTAGATACTGCCTCTGCTGTTCTAGGACTACCAAGATAATTCTCAGTAACACCAGAGAATTCTTTATAAAAGAGGTGTCCTGAATTGAGTGGATTTCCATAAATAAGTGTAAAGAATAGAAGCATCCCAACAACCTACAAGTCACGAACAAAAGAATAGCAACAATGGCATTTTCTTTGTTTGTTTTTGTAAGCTTCGGGTTTCCGATACTGGAGATAAAACATCAAGGATCATCAAAACAACAGAGAGCAAAACTTGTGTGTGTCTTAAGATTCCTTGATGTTAGATATTCAAGTATTAAAACTCTAGGCACATTTTCCTTGCAACCTGATGGCTGCTTCTCCTTGTCCTGGAAACTAAGTGACATTTGGTGGACTGGTTCTTTGATTTACATAATTGGTGTCTCATTCTTAGGCAATTTCCCATGCAAATAAGTACACCTTGTAGAAAGTTCAAGCCACTTCTTGAACAGTAGGGCCTTATTGTTTGGAATTTCTAAGTATAACCTTTAGAATTTCTCTGTCTACCAGTCTTCCAACTATTAGATGAAGGAGCCAGCAAAATCTTCAAGGAGGAGACCAATAACTAAAAGGAGAAGAAAGGGCTTCTTCTTCAAACGAAGTTTCTACACTACCAAAATGAATGAATCCACTTATTCCTAGGCTCCTATTCCGATGGGGTACATGTTTACATGTCACTACTTTTTTTATTATATATATATTTTTTGCCTCCAGGGTTATTTCTGGGGCTTGGTGCCTGCGCCACGAATCCACTGCTACTGGAGGCTATTTTTTCCCCTTTTGTTGCCCTTGTTGTTTTATCATTGTTGTGGTTATTATTATTGTTGCTGTTGTTGTTGTTGCTGTCGATGGATAGGACCTAGAGAAATGGAGAGAGGAGGGGAAGACAGAGGGGGGAGAGAAAGACAGACACCTGTAGACCTGCTTCACTGCAATGTAACTGCTCTGCAGGTGGGGAGCCGGGCGCTCAAACCCAGATCCTTACGACAGTCCCTGCACCTCCTGCCAAGTACACTATTTTTTCTTATATTTATTTTACTTCATGAGAGAGAGGTCAGAAAATAGTTCCAGCAGGAATCCAGGTGGTGCACACCTGGTTGAGTGCACATGTTACAATGTGCAAGGACCCAGGTTCAAACCCAAGGTTCCCACCTGCAGGAGGAAAGTTTCACAAGGGGTGAATCAGGGCTGCAGGTGTCTCTGTCACTCACCCTCTCTGTCTCCCTTTACTCTAAGTTTTTGGCTCTCTCTATTCAATAAATAAATAAAAATAATAAACAAATACTAAAAAGGAAGGAAGGAAGGAAGGAAGGAAGGAAGGAAGGAAGGAAGGGAGGGAGGGAGGAAGGAAATAAGAAAGAGCATTGTTCTAGCAATTGTGCTACCAGGAACCAAACAGAGACTTGAGGCAAACAAGAGTCCACTCTACCACTGAGTCACCTTCCTGCTGTATGTCATCCACCTTGCGTGTGTGTTTTCATCTATTAACAGAGCACTTTCTAGCTGGCAAATAAATAAAAGTTAACAACCACACCAAAAGCCAAACTACACAATTCTTTACCTACCCTGAATTTGGCTGGCTTCATTTTTTTAAATTTTATTTATAAAAAGGAAACATTGACAAAACCATAGGATAAGAGGGGTAGAACTCCACACAATTCCCACCACCAGAACTCCATATCCCATCCCCTCCCCTGATAGCTTTCCTATTCTTTAACCCTCTGGCAGTATGGACCCAAGGTCATTGTGGGACGCAGAAGGTGGAAGGTCTGGCTTCTGTAATTGCTTCCCCGCTGAACATGGGTGTAGATCCATACACCCAGCCTGTCTCTCTCTCTTTCCCTAGTGGGGTGGGATTCAGGGGAACCGGAGCTCCAGGACACATTGGTGGAGTTGTCTGTCCAGGGAAGTCTGGTTGGCATCATGCTAGCATCTGGAGCCTGGTGGCTGAAAAGAGAGTTAACATACAAAGCCAAACAAATTGTTGACTAATCATGAACCTAAAGGCTGGAATAATGCAGATGAAGAGTTGGGGAGGTCTCCATTTTGCAGATAGCTAGTAGGCATATTTTAGTTATATTCCAAAGAGCCTGTGGCTGTACTACTTTTGTTTGTTGGTTTGTTTGTTTCTTTTGTTTTTTTCCCTGAGCCTGAAATCTGGTTTAATTTTTAACCAGCTAAGCATCCTCCTTGGGTTAACTATCTAAAGTTCTCTTGTATGGTAGTCCCTTAATACCCACAGGACAACTTGATAATTTTCTTTTTGAACCTTGCAAATTCTTCAGATCCCTTTAGAAGTTGTGACTCTGAGAACCAGGGCAAGTTACATAAGAAAAATGGAAATCAGGAGAGGGAAGGAAGAAGGAGAAGGAGGAAGAAATGAAAGAGAAAAGTGAGAGTGAGTGCATCTTATGAATTATATAGATGATCGATTAATGGACCCAAATTTTTTAGTGGCACTGTAGTACTCAATAAATATTAGATATTAAAGGACCGTGGAGATAGTGGTTATATAAGCCTGAGGTTGCAAGGTGCTGGTTCAGTCTTGGTACCACCATACATCAAAGCTGAACAGGAAAACAAACAAACAAACAAAAAGTGATAAAACAGCTTTTCTGGGCTCTGGGCTTTTTCACTCTATCGATCTGAAAAAAAAATATTAGTTACTGATTTTACCTTAAACCTTCTCTAGTTGTGGTCACTGTTGTTGTTTTTGTTGCTGTTGTTTGTTTGTTTTTAGTTTTCTTTTTAAGAATTTATTTATTTATTCATGAGAAAGATAGATAGGTGGAGAGAAAAAGAACCAGACATCATTCTGGTACATGTGCTGCCAGGGATTGAATTTAGGACCTCCGGGATGTGAATCTTGCCCTTCATCCACTGTGCTGCCTCCCGGACTACTAGTCACTGCTTTTTTTATATACATTTGCAAAAAAATAAAAAAAGAGTTTACTAGTAGCTAAGGCAAGAAAACATTAGTCCCTTTTCTTTTTTTTTTAATACAGACAACAAAAAACGTAATTGTCTTAATTCTACCACTGACAACTAAAGTAAATATTTAAGTAAAAGTTATCTCCTATTTCCTTCTGCACAAACCAAGTTCAAGCCTAGTTCCCCACAACAATGAAGGACATTTCATTGCTGCAGTCCCTTTCATTCTCCCTTCTTCTCTATCTTTAAGAAGAAAAAGAAAAAAAAGAAAAACTCCTATTAAAACAAAAGTATTTTACAAAACCTTTTTCATATTAATAAAAATGTTGGTGTTATGTTACTATGTGCATATTTTGCCTCATTCGGCTTACACCACAATTTATTTAGCCAATTCAGCTTTCTGTTATTCTAAACAATATTCTGGTGTAAATTTGTATATTCCTTTTCATGAACTTGGTCAGAAATTTTCTTAGCACAATTTATCACCATGGAATTTCTGCTCGGAGGGGCTGCTAAATGGCCTTTCTTCTTCTTCTAGCATTTGCCCTTCTTCCGTAGTCAGTCAACAGCGTCAGGTTGAGCCTGATGTCAAGTTTCGAGACCTCCTTTGAATCTGGAGAGGTGGCAGTCATTGACTTTCTGAAGGACGACATCAGTTAGCAATCCCCTGTCGAGGGGGAAATCCCATTCTCTTATGTGCACACACACACCCCCATACTTTTATTTCCCTTTGTGGGCTGGGAAGAAATAGCACAGAGGGTGGTGCAGAACTTTCACGTCTGAGGCCTCGAGTTCCCTGGTTCAACCACTGGCACTACTAGAAATCAGAGTTGAACAGTGGTCTGCATTCTTTGTATCTCTTAATAAAATCAATCGATTACTATTTAAAAACTGAAAACCTTCACTAATTTGATAAGTCACACAACTAATTTTACTCTTTAAAGTTTAATATGGAAAGACTAGAGAAATTTTGCATAATTTGAATGTTTGATATCCATGATGATGTCATGGATGATGTCATGGGGAGCAGGGGCTTGAAACCGGATCCTTGTACTCCCGCCATGTGCACATAACCTGCTGTGCTACCACCTGGCCCCCTAAACTGAGAAATTTTACACGTGTATCAACAGCTTTATGTACTGTCGACTGTAAACTATTAATCCCCCCTAATGAAGACAAATTTAAAAAAAGAAGAAGCATTTAGCTTTGGAGGGCACACAGAAGATAGCTCACCAAGGAAGGTGTAGGTTCTGTCATGAGTTGGTCTTAGGTTTTAAACTTGGATACCACCACACTGGGGGAGGTCTAGGTGACATGATGCCTTTCTTTGTCCCCTACCCCTTCCTACACTTCGTTTCCTCCTTCTCTTCCCTCCTCCTCCTCCTCCTCCTCCTCCTCCTCCTCCTCCTCCTCTTCTCCCTCTCTTTTCTCCCATCCCCTCTCACTCCCCCCTCACTTTTCCACCTCTTTCCCTCTCTTCCTTTCTATCTGAAAAAGTTAGCTCAGAGCTGTGAAACCTCAGCAATGATAAATAAATAAATAGAAATTTGGCAAAAAAAAAAAAAAAGCAGACTCTTGACAGATTACTTGAGTTTGAATCTTTGCCTTAAATTTTTCTAGCTTGAATTTACAAAGATACTTAATATAACTGTCTTCATATAAAATGTAGATAATAGGATATGACTGCATGTCTCCCAGAATTCTATGGGTACCAACCTATAAATTATCAAAATGTAAATTATACAAAAAAAAAAAAACTCCCTCTCTTACACTGCACAATGGAAGGGAGGGGATGTATTAAAACTAGTTGTTGTTGTGGTCCGGGAGGTGCACAGTGGATAAAGCATTGGATTCTTAACCATGAGGTGCTGAGTTCGATCCCTAGAAACACATGTCTCAGAGTGATGTCTAGTTCTTTCTCTCTTCTTATCTTTCTCATGGATAAATAAATAAATTATTTTTAAAAATTAGTTTTTGACAATACAACCCCCACTATGTCATTTATCATCCTTCATGGACCTGTATTCTCCCCACCCACCCACCCCAGAGTCTTTTATTTTGGTGCGATAAATAAATGGGAAATAAATAAAAATGGGAAAATAAATGGGAAACTGGGGAATGTTATGCATGTACAAACTATTGTATTTACTGTTGAATGTAAAACATTAATTCCCCAATAAAGAAATAAATTTTTAAAAAATTGGTTTTTGTGTTCTAATAGTTTTCAAGGTGTGGCTGACACCATAGAAAGGCACATAGCTCCAGGAATTTCAAGGAGGGTCAAGATCTTATCTACTTCACCACTGTAGTAATAGAGAAGTTTCTAGATCACTAGAGTTAAAGCATGTCAAGACTAAAGAAGCAGGGAACCGGACCAAGAGGTGGCATACCCAATAAAGCACACATATTATAGTGCATAAGGACCTAGGTTCAAGCCCCCAGTTCCCAACTTCAGTATAGAAAGTTTTACAAGTGGTAAAGCAGTGCTGCAGGTGTCTCTCTCTTTTTCTGGCTCTCTATCCCCCTCTTCCATCTCAAGTGCTCTGTCTCTATTCAAAAACTGCTAAGTTGAATTTAAAAAAAAAAAAAACAGAGTTCAAGAAATTTTAGGAGCTTAGGAGTCTTCTATGTAATTTGTTATTTTACATACAGGGACCAGGTAGTTACTCATCTATTAGTGCACACTTTACAGTGTGTGAGGAGTCAAGTTCAAGTCTCCAACAGCCACCTGCAGAAGGGAGTCTTCATGAGTAGTGAAGCAGCGCTGCAGGTGTCTCTCCTTTTTCCCCCTCTCTATTTCTATCTCTCAGTCTCTATCAAAAGAAAGAAAATTGGCCCTTGGGGATGGTGAAATGCAAGCAAAGAGCCCCACTGATAACCATAGTGGCAATAAATAAATTAAATGTATACATATCTAAACATATTACATATCTAAACCCAAATCCATTGTCGGTCAAATCAGCTAAAGTAGTGAGTCGCAGTTAGTATGCTCTACTCTCCCCATTCATCCCGCCTCAGAATGACTTGAGGTGCTTCATGATGGTTGACTCCTTCAGTGTGTATCTGAGACCCTTTGCCCAATAATTACTAGTCACCTCTTCCTTCCCCAGGGATTGTCCCAAAATTTATTCTCAGAGAATTAGGGCATACTTAAATCACCGAAAACCACCTAGCTTCTCTGGATCTCAGTTTCCCCAGATGTAAAAGAAGAATGCTATTGGAAAAGATGCCATTTAATTAGCCTATTTACTGGGATTACTGACTCAGAATGCACGTGCCTAAGAGAAAATACTTGGTCACAGTAGAAAATCATCACATTCAAAGTTACTGTTACTGAGAAATAGTTCTCGGTTCAGCACAGACTCGTAACTGGGTTACAAATATATACGACTATACTTTAGGACTCCTCATTTCCAGACCTGGTAGATACTCGGTTTCTGTGCCAGGTGTACTCAAAATGGGTACATGCATGTGACTGTCCCTCTGCGTGTAACAGTTCCAAAGTTCTGTTATCTTTTAACTGATTGACTCAAAATAAACACAGATACTAGCCGGGCAGGGGAAAGTTTTTAAACATTGTATTTATTCTTTTTCTATGAAAGAGATAGAGAGAAAAAGAATGAGAGAAAGAAAGAAGGAATGAAAGAAAAAAAAGGAGGGTGGGAGGGAGGAAGGAAGGGAGGGACGGAGAGAAAGGCAGACCAACCAAAGCGCAGCACGGTTCTGGTTTATAGTGGTGTTTGGGATTGAACATGGAACCTCAAATGAAAGTCTTTTGCATAACCATTATGCTATCTCCTCCATACTGGCTTGCCAGTTTTACAAACAACATTCTTTAATACTCCCATATACAAATGTCAAAGCTGCCATAGCTATATTGTCACTATAATGTCTTCCCAGCATGCTGCATCCTTGACCTTTCTCCATGGTACCACAGTCCTTACTGGCTTGACTTATGATTTTCACCTCTGATTGCAATTAGAATTCCCCAAGGGCGGGGGGAGAGTGGGTAAAAGTTGTGGAATCTGTGTAACCCCTCCTCCCTTACCACCACCACCACCACCCCCCACACACACACATCCTAGAGAGATTGTCATTTGATTTTTTTAATTATATTTATAAAAAGGAAACACTGACAAAAACCATAGGATAAGAGGGGTATTAACTCCACTCAATTCCCACCACCAGAACTCCGTATCCCATGCCCTCTCCTGATAGCTTTCCAATTCTTTAACCCTCTGGGAGTATGGATCCAGGGTCATTATGGGGTGCAGAAGGTGGAAGGTCTGGCATCTGTAATTGCTTCCAGGCTGAATATGGGTGTTGGCAGGTCGATCTATACTCCCAGCCTGCCTCTCTCTTTCCCTAGTGGGACTGGGCTCTGGGGAAGTGGGGCTCCAGGACATATTGGTGGGGTCGTCTGCCCAGGGAAGTCCGCTTGGCATCTTGTTAGCATCTGGGACCTGGTGGCTAAAAGAACTCCCCGATTCACACACAGCCAAAGTGGACTGCCAATGCTCTAGATGGTCTAGACTACAGAGTGGGATCCCAGTCACTTTCAAAGCCAGCAACAAGCAGCTCCTGACAGCTTTCAACCTGACCTGTTGACTGGCTACGGAAGAAGGGCAAACGCTAGAAAAAGAAGAACTACAGAGTGGAGAGCGCAGTTTAGCAGGAGGAGGGAAATATTTTTGTGTGTTTATCTCCCTCATTTAAATTAATATCCTTAAGTTAGAACATTTGTAGAAGACTAGTGCAATAATCTATGTAATTTACTAAGAAATATGTATGTATTTGGCATACACTGTAAAATAAGGGTTTTCTGTTATAAGTTTATCCTCCCAAAGTTTGGATCTAAATAATTCATTGAAGCATTTCTACCAACTAGGCATTTCTTTAATTATAGTCTTTGTGTTCTGCTGCTAGCTAACTCCTATATTGTTATTTGCCTTTCATGTCCAGGTTCTGTTTGTCTTCTAAAGTAGACTGCAAATGCCCCTCAGGCAAAACCTGTTTCCTGTATTTTACTATCTCACCCCATCACCCTATTTCTTGGCCAGGTGTAATATTCATGAATGCTTACTTACTTACTTGCTTACTTACTTACTTACTTACTTATTTCCTTACTTACTTACTTACTTACTTACTTACTTACTTACTTACTTACTTACTTACTTACTGAACTATGGGCAAGTGTTAGCTTCCTCACTCCAAGTAATATTGACAGCTATAGTATCAACTTCATTGCATTACTTACTATAAGGGTTAACTTTGAGAAAATCCATACAGAATTTTCCATGCATAGTATGGATTCAGTAAATGGGAGCTGCTTAATTGGGTCTTGTTGAATTACATCTTTACATTCCTTACATATGGAGAAGTCAAGTACCACGCTAGGAAACAGGGAGGTAAATGTGTAAAGTATGGCTCTCTTTTAAGGAGCTTAGAGTCCAATAATAAAACCTCCAGACATTTAAATGCACCATCAGAAACTCACTTATAATAGATACTCTGATAATGAGACTATGACTGAGGAAGGAATTAGCTTTTTTTTTTTTTTGCCTTGAAAGATGAATAGGAGTTTTCCTATAAACAAGGAAATGGTATATTCTTGAAATAGCAGCATAAAAAAATATATAGAGTACTGTTTTTAAATGCATGATCTGGCAATACATGGGGATCCCTGAAATTAAGTCAGATAGTACATATGGTCAAAATAATAATCATTCCCATAAATCATTTTAGTCTATACTCCCAAAAGGGGTCAATGTTAGGGGAATATGATCAAAGGGCCCTGAACTCCAATTCTACCAGGACCTGAAGAGAGAAGAGGGGGGAAATAAAAATCATCATCATCATCATCATTAATACTTACACATTATTTACTTTTTTACTCTCACTCTGTAAAAATGTGGTGTTTTCCCAGAAACTATATGACTTGTGATGTTCAACAGATTGAATGTAGAAATAATTGTGAGAATCCAGATGTCTTCCATTAAAGAATTTATAAAAATGTTAAAAGAAAAAAAAATCTCTTCTCACTGTTTTAGTTTGTTTGTATGTTTTGGAAAATACAGCAGTGGCTGGGCAGTGGCACACCTGGTTGAGTGCACATGCTACAATGCACAAGGACCTGGGTTTGAGCCCCCAGTCTCCATTGCAGGAGGAAAGCTTAATAAGTGGTAAAACAGGGCTGCATGTGTCTCTCTGTCTCTCTCCTCTATCTTCCTCTTCCCTCTTGATTTCTGACTGTTTCTATCCAATAAACAAGTAAAGATAATAATTTAATAACAAAAGAAAATATGGCCATTTTAATAAAAATATATCAACATATAGTGAGATTATTTTTGATATTTAAAATTAAATAATTATTGTAATTTGCTATGTGCTATATATATACTTATTTATATATGTATATGATATATATATATATCATAAATTAAAGCTCTCTGAGGTTGGTTTTCAAGAAATCTTAAAATTGAAAAAGGTCCTAAGACTAATAGCATAAAGGCATAAAATTGCATGGTGTGTTCAAGGAATAAATGAATAAATGAATACATGCAGTTAGCTGCCTCCAGTTCTTTTTGGAAATAGGGTATAAATTATAAATATATACATCACACATCCATACACAATGAATATGATTATCATATCCTCTCAGTCTACGAATAACAGCACATCCTAGAATGATTAAAGAGCTAACCTGAGTTTGTGGATGTTTTTTTTTTTTTTTTAGAGGGGAGCAGATTTAGTTAATCCAGTGAAAATCATCACATATAAATTTGCAAATTAAAATGCTCACTGGGCTGAGATCATGTGTTTAATTTTGAGCAAGTTTGGTGAATATGATTGGTTAAGTATTTATACAAAGCAGTGGCCTGAGCTGGAGATGGGTTTCACACTGGAAAACAGTGATAGAACCTTTATTATTTTCAGTGCAAAAAAAAAAAAAATGAACTATTAATGTGATGTTCTGGTTGAGAATTTAAACTCTCAAAAAATCTGGAAATTCAAAGTCACGGTACCCATAGCAACCATAACTCTGCCCCCTTGCATGCTCAGTGTGGAGTATTTTGTATTGTAGAGCATGCTGTGAAATCTATGCCTGAATGTGTCCTATAGCAGAGTTACAGTTGCTGTGGGAACTGTAACTTTGAATTGCCTGCCTTTTGTGTCATTAAACTTTCAGTTGAAGTGTCGCATTAAAGGAATTTTTTTTTATTGCACGGTGTTTCCTCATTTTAAAAAAATTGATTGGGTCCTTTTTTATATATATAAAAAGGACGCACATGATACGAAACCCAATGGGAAGCATAATGCAATCTTGCTTTCCAGATAGATGGACTGATATGGCATCAGTGAATTATGACATTTACATATTTCAACCTGCAATAACAAGTCATAAAATAGTCCTCTATTTATATAGCACCTTTCATCCTGAAGGGTCCTATCACACACAGTAACTGAACCATATTGGATGAGAAGACTCAATAAATATTTAACAGTGCCCAACAAAATTGGACAGTGCTTAAGGAGAAGCGGTAAGGAAGAAAGTCACTGTCATGCAGTGATCAGAACACAATCCAAGGAGTGGGGAATTTCACCCTCCATTCTTATTTTTAGGATGCCACTGACACTCTCCTCAGCCTTGAATAAATTATTTGAATATTTTACAACCCTGGATGTTCCATTTTCTCTGTTTACTGAGAAAGTCATTTCTGAGACACATGACCAAAATATATGTACTACTTAAAAGATTATTTGGTCATGTCTACAGCCACAGGATTTACCTATATATTCTAGGACAGGCAACTTCTACTACAAAGACTGAGACTGGACAGTAAGGATTTTACGATTCTATTGCCATATCACCACTACTCCACTCTGTTATTTTAGTGCAATAAGTCATAGACAATTTATGAATGAATGAAAATACATGAGTCTTAGTGAAATGAATTTTAGGATGGTGACATCTGAATTTCACATTATTTTTATCTCTCACAAAATACTGTTCTCTTAGTGGTTTTTAGTTTCTTCATATGTAGAACATATTCCTAGCTAGTCCACTGTATAAAAAACAGTGGTAGGTTAATCCTTGTTAAAGAATTATTTATTTGTTATTTATTGGGTAGAGACAGAAATCAAGAAGGAAAGGGAGAACAGGAACAGGGAATAGGGAGAGAGAAAGAGATACCTGCAGCCTTGCTTCCCCATTCATAAAGCTTTCTCTCAGGACCGAGAGCCCCACCATTGAACATTGTAACATGTGTGCTTAATTGGGTGAGCTCTTGAAGAAATCTGAGTTGAAGAACTGAAGATGACTCACTGATAGAACATGCTTTGACAAAGCCTGAGGACCCAGATTCAAGCCCCAGGCCACCACATATGAACATCTGCACAGGAGAAGCTTCACAATGGATGGATCTGTAGTGCAGCAGGTTAAGCGCAAGTGGCAGGAAGCTCAAGGACCAGGGTAAGTATCCCTGTTTGAGCCCCTGACTCCCCACCTGCAGGGGAGTCCTTTCACAGGCCGTTAAGCAGGTCTGCAGATGTCTTTCTCTCCCCCTCTCTGTCTTCCCCTCCTCTCTCCATTTCTCTCTGTCCCATCTTACAACGGCATCAACAATAACAACTACAGCAACAATAAAAAACAAGGGCAACAAAAGGGAAAATAAATAAATATTTAAAAATTACAAAAAAAAAGATTTTTAAAAAATGAGGAGGAACGGAGGGGGAGTGGTAGAGGAGAGGAGGAGGAAGGAAGGAAGGAAGGAAGGAAGGAAGGAAGGAGGTGAAGGAGGAGGAGAGCACCCAGAAGGCGCATAGGAATCCTGAAGGTTTGGAACCATAGTGATAATCTTGGTAGCAAAAGAAAAAAGGGAAGGGGGAGGAGTGGATAACATAATGATTATGCAAAGAGCCTCTCATGCTTGAAGCTTTCATTCAGTCCCCCCACCCCCACTACTACCATAAATCAGACCTGAGCAGAGCTGGTAAAAAACAAAATCAAAACAAAACAGAAAAAAAGACAGGAAGGGAAGGAGGAAAGAAGGAAGGAGAATAAAAATAAAAAGGAAAAAAAATAAATGAAAACAAGAAATTTAATTGTATGCTAGGCTCAAGACCACCTTTAGACAGAAGTATGCTCTTTAATTATTTGATTCCTTTCCTGATTCCTCCCCAAAGAGCATATGTGTGTGCTTGTCTCTTTGCTTATGTTTTTACACATAAACATATCTAAACATATCGGCACATCTACCTTCAGATACCCACACATACAGTGATCTTTGTAAATTTAGTATACAGAAAGTGTATCACAAGTGTACCCATAATAATGAAATACATAGCATTCTTACATGTCTATATCATATAGCTCATTTATTCTCATAGAATACGGTAGTTGACTACTTGCTGAACTTCTGATTCTGTATCTAACCTATTATTATGAGTATAGTTCCGACTTGAATGCCAATCAGTATATTAAGGAGTTAAAAAAAAAAAAGTGCAAAAGCCAAGCTGTATCCCAGATTCTCTTTCTTTCATCAGTGGCATGAGCAAGTTCTTTACTCTGTCAAGTAGTAACTTTTAAATATTTTTTAACTTTTCTTTTTTTAAACAGAAGCAAGCAAACTGTTTTTTGTTATTATTGTTATATTTATTTATTTATTGGATAGAGACAACCAGAAATTGAGAGGGAAGGAGGAAATAGAGAGAGAGAGAGAGAGACAGAGAGACACTTGCAGCTCTGCTTCACCACTCCTGAAGCTTTCTCTATACAAGTGGAGACCAGGGGCTTGAACCCAGATCCGTGGGAATTGCAACACTGTGCTCAACCAGGTGGGCTACCACCCAGCCCCTCAACTTTTCTATACTAGTCACAATGCGTTTTCATATTTAGTTTGTATGTTGGGTAGGATTCACCAAAGAACCAGAATCAGTGAGAGATAGAACATATGTGAGTATGGATATGTAAATATTATATGTATAGGTCTTCATATGTATAGTTGGTTAAAGTGAATTATGAAGACTGGGCAGTATCAAGATTTACAGTTATCAATTTAGAGATATATCAGAGTTGATGTGTAGTTTTAATCCAAGTCCAAAGACCTAAGAACCAAGAGAGGCAAGGGGATAAGTTTCAGTACAAAGTCAATAGACCAGACCCATAAAGAGTCAGTATTTCAACCCAAGACCAAAGGCTAGAAGTTCAAGTTATTCAGTAGTAGTTCCCCCTTGCTGGCCCTTTCTGTTCTTTAAGCCTTCAACTAACTGGATGAGGTCTCCCACAGAAGTGGACACAATTAGCTTTATGGCTTACCAATTTGGATGCTAATCTCATGCCACAATATTTTTCAGATACATCTAGAACTAAGCTTCACCAAATATTTGGGCTCCTTACCTAAGCTTGACTGAGGTGACACCTAAAATAACCCATGACTCTTTTAAGTCTAAACAGCAGTAAAATAATAACTCAAGTCTTTATCTGTAAGGTGTGCAGAGTTCTGTGGTCTTAATACTCCCATCACAGCCAATTTCAAGCTATCAATATAACATCAATGGAGACGGGCTGGAAAGAGTTGTCAGCAGCATATAATTATATAATAGTGCAACTATAACCATATAAAAGTCTTTGCCATGTGTGCTACCCATATCTCACCCAGCCCTACCAGATGGAAGAAGGAAACTTTGGTCCTGTGTTCTCTTTCACTATCCTCTCAGCCTCTGTGATATATATATATCAAGTACAGATAGTAAAATACATTTATGTTTGAAAGAAAAGAGTTTTGAGGGGGTCGGGCGGTGGTGCAGTGGATTAAGCACACATAGCGTGAAGCTCAAGGATGGCACAGGGATCCTGGTTTGAGCCCTGGGCCCCCCACCTATAGGGGGGTCATTTCACAGGTGGTGAAGCATGTCTGCAGGTATCTGTCTTTCTCTCTCCCCTCTCTGTCTTCCCCTACTCTCTCTATTTCTGTCCTATCCAACAACAATGACAGCAATGACAACAACAACAACAAGAATGATAAACAAGGGCAACAAAAGGGGGAAAATAGCCTCTAGGAGCAGTGAATTCATAGTGCAGGCACCGATCCCCAGCAATAACCCTGGAAGCAAAAAAAAAAAAAAAGGGGGGGGGGTTTGAGTATGTATGGACTTTGTTTTTTAATATGATTGATTTAATTATAAGTTTATACAGTTGCATATTTAGTAACAGATATATCTCATAAATTGTAAAATTCCTTAAAATGTAACAATCAGGTCTGGAGAGTTTATCAGGGCTCAGTGTGAGACTCACCTCAACCTTTCATTTTATTTTTGGAAAAAACCTGCCTGGTTTCATTTTGCTCAAGTTTATTGAAGATGAGAGTGGAAATAGGCTCACTATTCTTTTTGGTAGGATTTTCCTTCTGAAGTACTCAGATCTCTTTACACCCTTGGTGAGTTGCATTTACATATTTCAACCTGCAATAACAAGTCATAAAATTATCAGTCTGTGCCATGGCAAAATGTAGGTGGAAGCGGCCAAGGAGCTCACTGGCATTTCTGTGGGCTTGGTCGAGGACTTAGCATAAGGGGTTGCCACTCTAGAAACGACCGGTTTGTGTAATTCTGACACAATTATCTGAGAAATTCCAACAAAGTCAGGATTAGAGTCTAAGTTCTGCAGAAAGGTATATCCATCAACAGAGTGACACAAAAAAAATCAGTGAAGAATGGTCCCCTTGACTTTCAGTATAGTGATTTACCTACCATTCCACTCTGCTTCTAAGTAATGAGTTACTTAATGATTGTCAAATAACTTTGAGGTATAAATCACTAACAAAAAGGCATCATTACTATCCATTTGAAACTGCACAAAGAGATTTTTAGTAGCTGGTATATGAGTCTGCCAGTGAAATCAAGGTTCTGTGTCTATGCATTTTCCTATTTTCTTTTTTTTTAAAAATCCAGTGTGACAAGATTTGTTACTAATTTAAGATGACTGGGGTCTATGTTTTTAGTATGACATAAAAAGTTGTATGCAGCAATCCCTTTAACATTAACACCCTTTGGGGGGGTTAGTTTGGTTTAATTCTTTCTAATATGTAAGTTACAAGTGAGTCAAAAGAACAAGGAACATGCAAGTTACCACTATCCTTCCCCCAGGACCTTGTAATCTGAGATGGAATGGTATGGCATTCTGGACAGAAAGACAAGGTTCACAATTTAGTCAAAAATGCATATATATAATCACTGCAGTGCAGGCATTTTTTTAAAGGAAAGAAAATTGCTGGGGCAGGTGGTGGCACACCTGGTTAAGCACACACACAGTACAATGTTTAAGGACCCAAGTTCAAGTCCTGAGTCCCCACCTGCAGGGGAAAAGCTTCACGAGTGGTGAAACAGGGATGAGCGGGTGTTTCTTTTCCTATTTTTCTCTCTCTCCTCTCAATTTCTCTCTGTCACTACCCAGTAACAAAAAAAGTAATTTAAAAAATATGTCAAACTTAAAAAAAAAGAAAACAGCTTAATGTTCAAACAAAATAACCTATACATTTCAAGGACACTTGACTTCAATCAGTTGTTAAAATTAAAGGGTATTTGGATATATTTGTGATTAGGGTAAGGAAGTGGAATATGGCTTTAATTTACAAATAGTAATACAGAAGCAAACAAACACACGGCTACTGTCATTGGAAATTGTTTGGACAGATTTAATACAACGTCCCTGAGAATACTCGATTAATCTCAGACACCGAAGGCAGATCACGGTAAGATACAAGTCTCCATCCTTGCTAAGCAGAGGAACTTGGTGCCTCCAGTGCCCACAAAAAGCACCACATGACCTCTTTGTGGGGAATTCCTGTCTCCTAGTTCCTAGCTTCTTTCTTGACTCTGGCCTCCAGTCCACGACACATCTATCCCCAAGCCTTAACTGTCTGGACCCCGAAATGAAGATATATCCCATCCCTGACTAAAGGAGAAGGAAGAGCCACGAACAGGAGCCCCAATTTTAAGATGTAGCTCAACCTTTGACCACTAGAGGTCTCCTGGAAAGCAATGACCCGTGTAACCCGGTTTATCCTCCAAACCAATGGACTTGTTGCGCTGAGACTTGGCGAGCCTGCTCGGCTGGAGGCCGCCTTATTAATAACGCCACCACCCCCACCGCTCACGATGGCGCCATGCTTACAAGCAGGAGGCACAAGGCGGTGAATGACCCCCAGACACTGCCGACTTTTCAATCCACAAATCAGCTTGCAGACTCCCTGCTACCCCCCTCCCCAGCCTCAACACCCCCCCCCCCAACACACACACACACACACACGCCTTCTTGACTGAACTAGATGAGTGAGGGGTATGGAGTCCCATAGACTTTCAAACAGCTAATGGACCAGCTAAGGGGCATCTGAGCAGAACCACCTGGCATCAGGTCCACCAATAGGACAGTATCCATCCTCGATGGATTTCACCCCATTCATTCCTCCCCGCCCCCTGCACTCCTTTGCCTCCCGATCGCCAAACTGGTGTGAGTTTAACCGGTAGAAGGAGATCAGAAAATCCATTCACTGTTCTGATCCATGAGGTATTTTTCTGGGGTGGGGGTGGGGGTAAATTGACGACATCAAGCTGGATTTAAAAAAACAAAAGGCGTGGGGGGGATTGGGAGCCAGAAAGGAAACAGCCAGGTTGAATTCCCAGTCAGTCTTTATCAAGCAATTCTCTCACCAATGAAAGAAAGCTGCAGTGGCAGATTCGAGCCACATGCGGTAGTGTGTAGCAATTAGTAGATAAAATGCTGACTAAAGTGCTAAAACATGAAGTATTATTGTAGCCAAGGTCAAAAAATGCTTCAGTTGTCTTTTGCAATTTGGAGGCGGGGAGGCCCAGAGGTGGGTAGAGAGGTTTGAATTTTTGAAATGGTCGGTTTTCTTCATACTAGTTACTTTATGTTATGGTTCTGTGTTTATTACAGTCCAAGCTGCCTAATTATGTCACTGCTGGGTTTTGTAACTAACTTAATCCTCTTGATCCTTTATAAAACGATTCACACTCTGAAAAAAAAAAAAGTGTCTATACTCCCCTCCCCTTTGTAGTGTGAGAATGATTTTTAATATCTTAGTTTTTTAAATAAAGGAAAAAACAAGCATCTGTATTTGTGACTAGCAGAGTGGTAGGAATAGCGATGTGTGGGTGGGTATAGGTTTTTGTGCTTAATAGAAGACAGAACTCAGGAAGAGTGGATTATACCAACATATACTGACTTTTGTCCCTACTCCTCTTTTATACACACTGAATCCCAGTTACACGCCTTTTATAAAGATGAATAAAGCAGTTGCTTTAATGATTATAACTGTCCTGAATGGATTGTCTTCTTACAACATTCAGTCTGTTTATGACTATTTACTTTACATTAGCCCAGGGACCCTGCACTGCAGGAGTTTGCCTCTATTCCCCTGGGTGTTGGTGTCTCAAGTCTTACATCTGCTCTGTGATTGATGGAGCCTTGAATCCACATTATTACTCTCTCGCAAGCAGAAATCAAACAGGCTATTAACTACATTACTTCAAAGAACTGTTTCAATACAACCTCCTTATCTTAATTGAAACTTTCTTTGTATAGATATTTGCTACACAGATAATTTACAGGTTCCTATCAAGCGTCATATTAAAGAGGCAAAATAAAGGGTGTGTTTGGGTTTTGTTTGTTTGTTTGTTTTTGTAAACACACCTCCTTGGGATTTATAATTTTGAAAATCATTCACGATAGGATCTGAGATTTGATTATTGAATTTTAAATTTAATATTCCAGCATGTTGGGGGGGGCCTGTTATAAAGAGAGGATCCAGTTTTGAAATTTAGCATGACTGCAAATATTCAAAGTGTTCAGACCTAGATCCTTGCAATTGTTAACATCTCAAAAACCTTATCTGGAGATTACACAGCATGCAGCCTAGTTCAGTGTGTACCTTCAAGAGCATTAGAAACAGAATTTCTAATTAGTTGAAGTCCCTTATAGACACTTAAAGACTTAACAGCGCCAAAAGAGCTGTGTGTTTTTAAGAGAGAGATTTAATATATAATTGAGGGATACCCCCAGGCATTTTGTTGAGATTTCCTGCATAACTACTGCTATATTGGTCATACAGGAAACTGACTCAGAGTGGATCTCAAATATGATCTTGTCAAAATACTACAACTCAAGTTTTCTAATATAAGATTTCTCCAGCAAGATATATATGTATAAATATATACACACACACAAATGACATAGATTAACTGAAGCCCTAGGCACCTCTTGTATGTTTAAATATATATATAAATATATATATGCAAAATGTCCTTCAGTTAAGTCTATTCATATGCAAAACTGAACAAAATGGGCTATTCTAATCAAATGTCTGCAGTATGCATCATAAAGTTAAAGAGGGAAAGCACAGGAGATCTGTAATTTCTCTTTGTAACTCATGTTTATAAAATAGAAAGATCAGATGAAATTTCAAGGAAGATAATTAAAGAGTGATGTGCAAGTCATAATTTGGCTAATGCAAAAGATAGGAGACTGTAAAATTGCTACATTGTTCTACATGGTGCAGAGTTATAATATTACTGTAAATTATTAAAATAGTTTTCAACATCTTTCAGAATACTGGTTCTTTGGTTTAGGCTTTTATTACTTACTGTAATTGGATGACCTGCCATTTTCATTCGTTTATCTCTCTGTGTATAGAAACGAGATAGATCTTGCCTTTTATTACTTCCCCATGTTCTGAATCAAAAATGTGGTTTAGATAATGTTAAGTGCCCTAATTCTTACTGCAGCAGACGTTATGGAAAAAAAAAAGCATAAAAATACACACAGAGGGTCTTTCCACCCCAAGTCTTTGAATATGAGGCATTTTGGGTGTATTAACTTCAGCCATGTGAATATAATTTTCATTAAAGTAATCCTGTTTCAACTAGATGCTGTGACTAGAGGTGAAACGTTGCGAAAGCGTTAAAAATAGCTTACTAGTAATTTCAACATCCTGTAATTTTATCACAGATCAAGTTTCAACTGTCATACTATACAGACCTTATTCCCCATATAGTACATGTTTACTTTTTTAGCCTGCCAGACTTACTTTGGAAAGATTGGTGCCAATATAATAAAATCGAGGGGGGGGGGTGGTGGTTGTTGGAAGGAGTGGGAGGAGAGAGGGGGAAGTGGGTGGGGGAGAGTGGGGAGCGAGTACACCATTTTACATCAACACTGCGAAAATGCAATCTAGCCTGGCAGAGGACAGGCAGCTGGGTCGGAGCGAGCAAGGGCTTTGCTGTCTCTGCCTGTTCCTTGTTCTGTCCCTCTTAAGTTTCTCTGTGTTTGCATAATAGCCGTGCATGCAAACCCTGCAATGCTCCAGGGCTTCAGAACAATAAATATACACATTTAAAGCTTTTATTGTCTTACGGTTCGTGCTCCCGGTTTTCAACAGCTTAATTTCTGGTTGTATTTAACTAGTTTGCAAATGGATTTTTTTTTCAGTTTCAAACTATTATTGAGGAAGCTCCCCCTCCCCCCTTTTTTTGGCGGAGAAGGGGATGGGGGTGGGGTAAGAGTCGATATATTATTCCTGTAGCGCTGGGTTATATAAACACATTATCATTTGAGAGCGCCCTTGGCTTCCATCAGCATTGTAAACACGTACTAGTGTATATACTTCAAAATTAAAGAATGCACACGCAGAACCAGGAGCCCGAATTCATATTCCGAGCAGACTCGCGGCTCGCATTTATTGATTTATCATGCATCGTTTATTGTTCCAGTCCCTAAATGCAGTCGCTGTCCGTTCAATATTGTTTGCAAAATCTCGAGATATGTGTACACTGCTCACTTGTCTTTCTGTTCTTTTTTTTTTGCTGAGTGTTTTTTGCGAAGCGAACAAATGCATTAATATTTATATGTTTATATAATCGATAACCCACTTTCCCTTCCATGTAAATAGGCATCAAAAGATAATTTAACAGATTAGTTCTCGAAAACATGGCAGTGAGGAAGCGTAATTTAACTATCAAACAAATCTACATGTCTAATAACAGCAAATCTGCTAAGGAGCATTAGAAAGAGGAGCAGCGCCCCGGAATCTCTGCAGGAAATGTTCTTTATATTAGACATATACAAGCAGGTCCTGTCAGATGCACAGCTGAGCTCGCTAGCTCCTTTCCTTTCCAAAAATCTCATGAGAAGACACCCCTAGACCAGAGAGGCTTGAAAGAGGGAGAGCTCATCTTCACACAGTTTTAGGGTAGATTTTATTTTTTCAAAGCTTTCCGTATCTTTTTTTGCCTTGATCCATTAGCTTCCCGCCGAGATCGGAAGGAGTCTTTCTTCCGATTATGAATTTGATCAATCCACATTTGGAAGGAAACCTAAACAGTTTTGACAAGAGCTGAAAATTGAGTCGTCAGAGAAATATTAGGACATATTTTCAATCATTTTGGTGCCGAAGGGGAAGCAAGAGCTCAGTTTTATATTGAGACATGACGCCGGTTGAAGGCTGAGAATGTTTTCCCCTGCCAGGACCTGATGCAATCCATTCAAGCCAACAAGTTTGGAGAGAATGTTGAGTTCAATCAATTCAGAACGTCGAGATGGAGCCCAACTCACTCCAGGTATTTCGCTCTCCTCCGCTCCTCCGATCCCGGCACCCCCCGGCACCCCCCAGGCCTCCAGCTCACCCACACCTCTGCACCCACCCACAACCCCCCAAAACTTTTCACCAAACTTTTACCTTCTGCATCCCCCAAAATAATTTTTATTGTTTAAAAAAAAATGTCCCCGCACTGATCATACATACATCATGTAATTTTTCTGCCTCAGACTGAGAGGTAGGGAGAAGTGGCGGGGGTGGGGGGGGGGCTGAGGTTTTTTTTTTTTTAATAAGGGAGGCAGAAAATTTATAATCTCTATTATTATTTTTTTTCATCCAGCGTTGTATCTGTTGACTCTTCTGTATTAAGAGTGTATATGTCTCTGTGTAAATATGCTTGGGAATAGATGTTTCTGTTTTGATGGCTACATTACTTATTTGGTGCTTTTTTTTTTTTTTTTTTTCCCCTGCAGTGGGTCGGCTCACCGTGTGGCTTACACGGACCTTACATTTTCTACAAGGCTTTTCAATTCCACCTTGAAGGCAAACCAAGAATTTTGTCCCTTGGCGACTTTTTCTTTGTAAGATGTACGCCAAAGGATCCGATTTGCATAGCGGAGCTCCAGCTGTTGTGGGAAGAGAGGACCAGCCGGCAACTTTTATCCAGCTCTAAACTTTATTTCCTCCCAGAAGACACTCCCCAGGGCAGAAATAGCGACCATGGCGAGGTGGTAAACTTATGTCTCCCTCTCTTCTTTCTTTATTATCCTCCCTCCCACCCCCGCCACTAGTAATGCTTATTACAGGGCAAGCTTGAAAATACTGTATTCACTTCTGCAGGCGAGCAGAATCGACTCTTTTTTTTTTTTTTTTAAAGGGGTAGCGCCACTAGCTGGGGCTCGAATGTTTTGCTATTGTCAGAGTTTGGCTGTCAGCTTTACAAAGAGGATCCAACTGCTGATTTTAGTCAAGATCAAATAACTTATTCGAGAAGGGTTTTGTTCAAGGGTGTGTGTGTGTGTGTGTGTGTGTGATCGTTCTCATGCTTCTGCTGCTAGTACATCACATGTTTATATATATACATATACATATATATATATATGTATATATATATATATATTTGCCCTTTGAAAAATCTACCTTCGCGTTTGTCTCAGTCGTGGCTGGGTGGATTTCTTTCGGTGGGTTTCGATCTTCACTTTTTTTTTTTTAAGTAAGTATTTGATATGTTTAAGAGGGCGGAAATTACGAAATGGAGGCAGAGTGAGATCAAAAGCTATTGAGTTGGCAAAGACGTGTTGAATAAAGTGATAAATGACAGGTACTGGAATAATACATTCAAATAACTTGCAGATCTGCCCGGGCGGATTTCAAAGCGGTCGTGTAACCGGCACAAACACGTTAAGCATTAACAACTATCTTTCGCCCCCACCCCCTCTTCTCCCCCCCGCAACCCCCAACAAGCCATTTAATGTTCTAGTTTTCAATTACTCCACGCAAGGTGGACGCCTTCCAGCCTGATCTTTGGGGATGGACAGGACAGGAGAGGGGGAGGGTGGGTGGGAGGAAGGGCAGAGGGGTGTGTGCTCGCCCACTGGCCTGGCGAGTCCGATGCCCTGTGTCCCCAGACTGCGCCCCAGGGGAGGTTAGGGGAGGATCGAACCTCCACAGCACGTTTCTGGATGCCCGCAGGGGGGCTCGGCGTGCTCGGGGGTGGGGGGCACCCTGAGGTGCTCCCGCTGTCACCGGTCGCCTCCCTTCAGCTCTGTCATTTCTAGTGTGACCGCAGTTCTGCGGGCTCCTCTCGTCAGCTGACCGCCCTCAGCCGGGTGGTACCTGGGGGTGGGGGTGGGAGTGGGGGGATCTGTACTATTTGGGGGAGACAGTGCCCGGGGTGCGGCGGGGCAGCAGGGTGCACGGCCTCCTGGCAAAGGCTTTGTGTTGCTCAAACGGAGCAGGGTGAGCAAAGTGAGACTTTTGAGGGCAGCTA
Source organism: Erinaceus europaeus (assembly GCF_950295315.1). Taxonomy (NCBI): domain Eukaryota; kingdom Metazoa; phylum Chordata; class Mammalia; order Eulipotyphla; family Erinaceidae; genus Erinaceus; species Erinaceus europaeus. The sequence continues at coordinate 13,689,742 of NC_080162.1, forward strand.
GTTCTGCGCCAGACTCTCGAGCTTTCGAGGTAGGTGTTTAAGGATTTTTTTTTTTTTTTTTTTTGAAATGAATGATTAGCCCTTTAACTCATCCTGGAGCTCAATGCTCCTTGCCAGCTTCTTCCAGAATTCCTGGGTCTGTTGGAGTTGATTGGACTTTTTGCTTGGTCAGTTCATTCCCTTTCCTTAGGATCGAGTTACCCAGCGGTGGTCTAAACCGGCTAATTACTAGAGTTCCTCAAAACCTTTGCCCACGAAATTGCCTCTTCGGAAATAAGCCCCTCCCCTCCGCTCCTCCCCCCCCCCGCCCTCACCCATGCCCCCACCCCTTCTCCCCCCTTTTTCCTCCCACCCTCTTTTCCCCCACCCCCTCCTCTCTCCCTCGTCAGCTTTGCGTTTTAAACGATCTTATATCGCATTCTTAGATCCCGACGTCTGTCTGTAATTTTACAGATTTTTTTTTTAAGATTGAAAAATCCTTCTGTCTACCAACAGGTTGAGCTCTTCCCCTTCCCAAGGTCTAGCTCTGCCCCCTCCTCCGACCCAACTTTCCTGCGCAGCTGTCTTTCCCACCCCTTCCCCCTCCTGATTTCTTATTATTTGCTTTTCAAATTTATTACTTCAACATGGCCTGTGATCTGGAAAAGGGAAGGATTAAATATCCAGAAAAGAGCTGGTGCTTAATAGACTTCTGACTAAACCCAGAAGGAAATTATTCAGTGTTTTATGGGGGTATTTTGTGGTCAGTCTTCCTTTCTTTTCTTAATTTTTCTTAATTCAACTAGGAATATTTTGAAAGACCCCTCCCCAGCTGACCCCACCTATCCCGATTTTAGTTTTTGTTGGTATAATTAAATAGGGAGTTGTGATTTCAGAGTAAAAAAGCAATACTAGTCAAAGTCTGCATCTGCTGACAGTGAATAGATACATTTTCGAAAAGACGATTAAAAAAATCCTCATTATAGGGCATTGAAAGCCAACCATTATAATGATCTGTGCATTTTGTCACTGTTATATGATCCATACCGGAGAAAATTAATCTTGCCATTTAAAGGTAAACTCTAGGGGGCTTGGGGAGGGAGATGACTCTATTTATAATCCTTAGCTGCATATACGTCGTCTAATATTATGCATGATTTGTTTTTTTAATGCTAACATGGTTGGTAATTAGCTGTATGATTATACTTGTATATTTCATTAGGACTTTGGCTGATGTCATTGTGAATTATTCAGCCATATTAAAACAATTTTCAATTGAGATAATGACACGCCTCAAAATTATGCAAATGCGTTGTGCAAAATAATTATGACAAATGGAAAGCAGGTAGAAAGTTTCTCAAGGCAGATCCGTTTTCCACCCTGGTGATGTCATTCTCCCCCTGGCCTCAGTTAGTCATTCACTAGCAGAATAGCAGCAGCTCTCTCCTCTGCAGGAGAGCTTCCAGAAGCCAGCATTTACTGCAAGCACCTAGAGAGGGCAACAGGGCCCTCTCATTAAGAAATTTGCTTTGTTTTCACTGACTCCATTAACTTGTTTATATACAGTGAAATGATTTTTAGCATTGATTTTAAATAGTCTGGAATGATGTATTTGCCATTTGCCATGTGTAACTGAAAGAGAAAGGTTTCTTGGTAGTGTGCACTGTTATTTGGAGAAATGTTCAGCACATTTAATCAGCCAGTACAGTTTATTTTAAGTAACCAAATGGAGGTTAATAATTTCCTGATTGAGCTGACATCAGCATCCATTTCCAAGGGACAGCCAGGACTTGGTATGCTTTTTTTTTTTTTTTTCTGTCTTTAAAGAAGCACTGTGGCTTTTTATGATTTCTTGAAATGTAACGACGTCAGTTCTAAAAGCAGGAAAAATTATCTTTGTGTAAGATCAGAAATAGTGTTCCTGTCTGGTTTGTTAGGATCTGTAAAAACCTTTTTTTAGGAAAATATTTCTCCTTGTAGTAACTGTCTGAGGCTGGATAAGGGAGGAATGTACACACCCATTTTACAGAACCAGACAGAGGCTTAGACAAGTCATCTAGCTTGTCAAAAGTTGCCAGGCCAGATCGTAGGCCTTCTCAGGCTTTGGATTAGTTTATTTTCCCACTGAATGCAGCATGCTATATTCTACAGATGTGCATTAGTGTAGGTAGTTCCTTATACATTTTAGAATTGCGATTAGTAGTCCACTTCCTTAAACGTCACCGAATTTTTAAATAGCAGACTCATTTTCTAAAGTTCATCTAATTCTAACCATTAATATATCCCAGTAGCAGTCATACCAAGCTTACTAATCATGTAAAAATGCATTATTGACTTTAACAGTAGTGGCTTGCATGCTTACATAGACACAGTTGGTGTTCAAGGAAAACATTTCACAGTGACAGCTTGACTCTACAACTTACTGTTTGTTTGACCTTGAACAGTTAAAAGCACTCTGAGCCTCAGTTTCTTCAGCAACAAAGTGGGAACCATGATGAGAGTAACTGAAATGCTGTGAATTTCAAGAGGGATAATGTAGGCAATTGTCCTTGAAAAACTGTAAGTCCCTAGAGATGGGGAAGTCATGATGTGGTTGTCTTTATTTTAGATATTAAATTAGATCATCTTAATTTATAAACAATAAACACAATAATTTTTATGTCTGTATAGTCACAATAGTGTCTTAACTTGCCATGAAAGTGAATAACAGGGCCATACTTAGGGAGTTAAATGTCTTCAGTCATTACTCACCACTGCCACAGTCATGCAGTAACTTTGCAGAAGAAGGGAATGGTAAAGTAGGCCAGTAATTGGTTCTGTTACTGGCTTACTTGTGATTACATTCATTTTCAAATTACCAGGTTCTTAATCTATTGGCAGTAGTAGACCTTCTTAACAGAGGTGGGCATATTAACTTGGATTTCAGTCTGACTAGCCATGATCTGGATTCTATGAGAAGGGTATTTTTTTTTTTTTTTTTGACTACCTGCAACTGTGAACATGGATGAGAAAACTGGTGATGTCAAGGAGGCCATAGGCACACCTAGGCATTGGGATGCTAACAGCATAACTAGGTTTCTTTTTCTTTCTTCTTCTTTTTTTTTTAAACTTTATTTATTTTATCTGATAGAACAGAGAAATTGAGAGGAGAGGGGGAGATACAGAGGGAGAGAGACAGACAGACACCTGCAGCCCTGCTTCACCACTCTTGAAGCTTTTCCCCTGCAGGTGGGGTCAGGGACTTGAACCTAGGTCCTTGTACTCTGTAATATGTGCACTTAACCAGGTGCACCACTGCCTGCCCTCCAGCTAGGATTTCTGAAAGTGGTTTGACTCTTCAGCCTTACCCCCTGGTTAAAAAGGGTTTATTCTAGAACTCATAATGACATTAAACTCAACTAGAACCTCTGGCATTGAGATAAAGTATTCTGGTTTTTAAACATTTTAAGCAGTTTTGTTCTGTGTAAATTTGGGCAAGTTTTAAATTCTCTTTTTTAAAATAAATTCTTTGATTTCTTAAAATTATTATTTTTATAGAGGCAGTCAAAGATTCTCGATTTTTGGGAGTCAGGCAGTGACGCAGCGGGTTAAGCGCACATGGCGCAAAGCGCAAGGATAGGTGTAAGAATCCTGGTTCGAGCTCCCAGCTCCCCACCTGCAGGGGAGTCGCTTCACAAGTAGTGAAGCAGGTCTGCAGGTGTCTGTCTTTCTCTCCCCCTCTCTGTCTTCCCCTCCTCTCTCCATTTCTCTCTGTCCTATCCAACAACAACAACATCAATAACCACAACAGTGTTAAACAACAAGGGCAACAAAAGGGAAAATAAATAAATAAATACAAAAATAATTCTTGATTTTTGACTCTTGAAGGTAGAGGGAGATAAAGAGGGAGAAGTAGGGAGAACACCCCTCCACACTGCCAGAGTCGGGAGAGGTGTTCTAACCCAGGTCCTTGAGCATTGTAACGTGTGCACTCAACAGGATACGCCATCACCTGGCCCCCAAGTTTTAAATTCTCTGTGCTTCAGTTTTCTCATCTTCAAGATGGAAATATAGATTCTACTCCCCAAGTTCCTTCTTTTTTTAAAAGTATTTTTTAAAATTTATTTATTTATTTTCCCTTTTGTTGCCCTTGTTTTTATTGATGTTGTAGTTACTGCTTTTGTTATTGATGTTGTGGTTGTTAGGACAGAGAGCAATGGAGAGAGGAGGGGAAGACAGAGAGGGGGAGAGAAAGACAGACACCTGCAGACCTGCTTCACCGCCTGTGAAGCGACTCCCCTGCAGGTGGGGAGCCGGGGGCTCGAACCGGGATCCTTATGCTGGTCCCTGCGCTGCACCATGTGCGCTTAACCCACTGCGCCACCCGCCTGACTCCTCCAAATTTCTTCTAAGAATTAAATGAATTAATGAGGTCGGAGCATTGTAGAGTATTTAATAATAGTTACCAGATATAGTTTCCATGAGTAGTATGGTTCTAAGTTTGAGACTATTAGAATTGACCTTCCTAAATAAAGTATCATCAATAAATTGATGCTTGGGTTAACATGAGAATATATCCAAGTGCCCCCAAATCAGACCATCAGACCGACTCTCATCCATATGTAGAGTCTACTTGTTATTAAAACAAGAGGGTCCTTAAAGGATTTACATTTTACTTCTGAAGGATGCTGTCAGCTGGTTCAGCAGAACTGTCTTAAAGTTTGCCTGATCTGGTCACATCTGGCATTAGGCAGAGACATGTGGAAATCTTGAGGTGCTGGGTCAGACTTGCTCTTCTTTGTGGATGTTCCCACAGTCTGATCTGTATCTGTGAACCAAGTTTTAACACTTTCTGAAACTTCTTGAATGATCTCACTGGTCTCGAATAATTTCATTTAACTTTTCAATTCTTAACAGCCTCAGTTTCTTCATCTACAAAATGGATTCAAAGAAACCTCAATTTTGCCTAAAGAATTAGTAAAAATGTAAAGGGCCTGGCCATAAGTAGAGTACTTAGTTACACAAGCTCAGGGAATGAAGAATGTGTTATTTATTATTGTTTGCTTCTAGCAAGCATCTTAAACTAAGACAAGGGATATTTTACTCTCTGCTTGAAGGCCATTTAGAACTAGAGTTAAAACCAATGTATTATATGAAGAGAATTTATTGAACTGGGACAAGTGTCAGTGAGATAAGGCCTGACAGCCAAATCTGAGCAGCTGCCTGTTTTTGTAAATAAAGTTTTATTGGAGCATATACTCATTTGTTTACGTAATCTTTATCTCTTTATCCCTGTTCTCAGGCTACAATGACAGAATTGAATAGTTGGGACAATAACCATATGGCTCAAATAATGAAAAATATTTGCCATTTAACTCCTTACAGAAAAGATTTGCTGACCCCTAGTAAATGAGGTTGATTTGAAATAAGAAACATGATTATATTCCTTTCTCCCTTTTTCTTGAGTTCCAAGCAAGTTTCAGCATTATGTAATAAAACAATTTAATATCAACATGTCAAAAGCATTTAGATGGGGGTCGGGTGTAGTGCAGTGGGTTAAGCGCACTTGGCGCAAAGCGCAAGGACTGGCATAAGGATCCTGGTTCAACCCCCTGGCTCCCTGCCTACTGGGGGTTGCTTCACAGGCAGTGAAGCAGGTCTGCAGTTGTCTTTCTTACCTCCTGCCCTGCTTCTAGGAGCAGTGGATTCGTGGTGCAGCCACTGAGCCCTGGAGACAAAAAAAAAAAAAAAAAGCATTTAGATACACAAATTCAACATTGAATCTAGGGCTGAAATTCAAGACTCAGTAGAATATGTACTAAGTTACCTTATGTATGGTTAAGATCCTACATCCAGACAATATTGGTATCGTCTATCTTGAGTTCATCAAAGACTGTGTTCGGTGCCAGTCATAGGCTCAGTGCTCTGCTCGTGCAGAGATGATGCAAAAACAATTTGTGATATGGCCCTTTTTTTCTCAAGAAGTGTGTCAATCTTGATACAGAGATGAGAGCAACATTTTGAAATGTGGAAAAACAATAGAACATATAGGTGACTGTGTTAACAATAAATGCAATGTGCGTTCAATTGAAGGCTCACTATCTGTATGTTTCTGGAGAAAGAACTTATCCAACTACTCAGACATTAGTTGAGGGCCTGCTAACTATGTAGGAAAGAACAGTCTTCAAAGAGCTCATAGTCTATTATTGGATTCACAGACTCTGGTCACAGAAAAACTATTTATCTCCTGTATTCTTTCAAGGGTAGATTGACTATGACCACTATTTGTAGTTTCTCATAATATTTCGGGAAGCCGGTAAGGACTATTTTCACCTTTGGACTCTCATTTACTCAGCATATTTATCAAGTCCCTGCTTGTACCAGAATCTGTTCTAGGCTCTGAGAAGACATCCTGAATGACAATCTCTGCCCTCTGGGAATTTGTAGTCCAGAGGTTAACTTTTGTTTTTGTTTATAAGGATCTTTAAACCAATTTTTAGTGTGATTTGAGAGATAGTGAGAAGCAAAGACCAACACACCTCTCTGTTATCCTCAGAGACTCCCCAAGGGTTGAATTATCTTTATTATTATTTTATAGTATATATTAATGGCATTTCTGCCACCAAAGGTCTGTGTCTCTACCCCACCCCTGTATAGTTAAACTGAAAATCTCCCCTCACCCTCCACCCAGATTTGGTGCAATACTCCAAACTCCAGTGGTTGGTTTTAACTTCTCATGTGTTTTGTATATTGGGCCTTACATGATATCTGCCTGTCTTCCCTTTGCCTTGTCACTCCTCTTTCCATACTTCCCACCATAGAGCTGTTCTTAGCAACAAAGAGTTGTACCTAATTTACCTTTGGGTCCCCTACCATATACAGCAAGTATTCATTGAATGAATAATTAAGATGCTTTCTCTCCCACAGCCTGCTTTCTCTAAGATTGGTCCAGTTTTTTCTAGGCAGAGGGTCTATTATTCATTCTTAGATAGGGAAATTTCCACATCCCATCTCAAGCTTTTGTCTTTACCTTCTAAAAAAACCCATAGTCCTTTCATATTCTGCTCCATGAGTAGAATATGAAAAAGCACAGAAGGGATTTTTTTCTTTTTTTTGAATTTTTAAATTTTTATATTTATTTGTTTATTTTTCCCTTTTGTTGCCCTTGTTGTTTAACACTGTTGTGGTCATTGATGTCGTTGTTGTTGGATAAGACAGAGAGAAATGGAGAGAGGAAGGGAAGTCAGAGAAGGGTAGAGAAAGACAGACACCTGCAGACCTGCTTCACTGCCTGTGAAGTGACTCCCCTGCATGTGGGGAGCCGGGGGCTCAAACCGGGATCCTTACGCCTGTCCTTGCTCTTTGCGACTCGTGCGCTTAACCCGCTGCGCCACCACCTGACTCCCGATTTTTTTTTTCTTAAGAACCCTCAAAGAAACCAGTGAATACGTGGGAGGGAATGACCAGGCTAAAACCAGTCCCTCCACTTCTTTAAGCATGTTTCTAATCATTAACTATCACACAATAAAAACTCAGAGTTTGGGGTTGCAGTCTGTGAATAGACCAGACCTTCGGAGAGAAGAGTTGCGTCTTACTTGAGTGTTGGTTGGTATTTCCTAAGTGCCAACATAGTCTTGAGGCTGATCACCTCGTGTGGGCTTCATGCTTGACAGTGACTCAAAACTACAGGCCTCTTCTGACGTTTAGCATGTCAGGCACATACAAAAAAATGCTCTTTTAATGCAGTACATGAGTCCACACATGTAAATACTCCATTGTTAAATTTTAATAAAGCATACCGTTGTTCATAGTAACATCTAGAGACACAGGACTTGAGCTCATTTATCAAAGTCTAGTTTTAACCAACATCCAGTCTATAATTGCCGGAAACAAATGCATTTGCTGGCCATTTTTTTATAGCCAGGGTAGCTAGATATTTGCCATTTTCTAGTCCGAATAATATTGTAGTGATTACCCGTTGGCTTAACTTCTAAAGAAATCTAAATGTAAATGTATTGATTGTTGTCTTAAGGATTCATTTGCCTCTCAGAAATGCTGTGACAGATTCCTGCATGTCTGGAAAATTATCTGCTCCTGTGCCCTTGCACAGGGTAGATTTTTGCTGGCCAAACAGTGGTCTTTGCTGGCCTGCTGGAGATTTAGAACCTGGATCTTAGTCTTCAGAGGGTGTGCCCACACTCTGGACTGTGAGGATTTCTATTGACAACGCATTTCAAGCATGCAGATGATGATCATTATTGAAAGGGTGCTTTAGAATCATGCTAATGGCATCAATCTCCAGCACACACTTGCGTAAATTAATTCTGCTTTTAAAATCAGAGGCACTGTTAGCTGTGTTAAAAGATGGATATTTGACATTTATCACACAGATTGGGATGGGCGGTTTAATTGCATGAATTTTCTGTAGAATCTATGACTATATAAATAGATGCACAGTGGTAGGTGTCCGCACACGTGACCAAGTTCATAATCCCATCTCCCTCGCTGTGTCACAGTGAGAACAGAGCAGAGGTCACATGTTGCAGGTCAACGTGTGACCGCTTAAACGTCTCCTCTTCCTCATACCGTTCCTTTCTCTGGACTGCAGACACACGAGACCTGTGAAACAGACCCTCCCTTTTCCCCACAGTTGAGTTCCAAGCCTGATCAGTGGCACTAAACATTAAACTCTTGTCTTTGAGAATAATAGGCTTTGCTTTCTACACCCGCAAGCATGTTGAGCTACTGTGCAGGCTGGAAAATAAAAATGTTCTAATTGTGTCTTTTAAATAAGCATAGGAGTGAATTAATTAGACCATATTTTGTCTTTAGTTGCTTAGCTACACAATAGTATTCCTGAGCACGAGTAAGATAAATTGGCTCTTTTTGTGCTGCCTGTCCCTTAATCATAATTACTGTATTGCTTCGGAGAGTAAAGCACACATAGATTCTGAATTTTTTATTAATAGTCAAAAATATGCATATGATCTATAAAGTATATGCTGTTCAACCTGTTTTATATGCTTTTATGTAGGGAGAAGGGTTATTGTGGTGGTAACATTTGCATTAGTTGCTCAAAGATGTAGTTCTGGGAAATACATAATTGAAATGTTTTTGAATTGCTTTTTCTGGCCTTTTCAATCTTATTCAAAATAATAGTGCCTCCAGTCTTGGAGCAGTCATTCTCATTTGATTTAACATCTTTCTTTGCACTGCATAGGCTGTGCCCAGTTTTAACCCTACTGAGCCAAGATGAAATTCTGTGATTCATAGGTCTCATACTGTGGGGGAGAAACAGGAGGAGTACTGGAGTGTCCTTGCATCCCATAGCCATTATTCCAATGCCCTTTGTACTTGGCACACTTCCAAATTCCTTAGAGAAAGCTCCAGGGTTAGAGATCATAGACTTTTGCTGTAGCTTGCTCTGGACAGTCTATGTGCTTGCCTTCTGGGGCTCTTGCCGAATGAGATGTTGTTACTGAGCTTCTAGCCTTGTACCTCCATGTTTCAGCAAGGAGAGCAGCAAGATTTGGACAGCTTGATATAGTTATCGAACAATGGGAGAGTCTGGCAGAAGACCCAGAATGCATGCTGGGTAAATGTATGTGAAAATTGACCCCATTGTTCTGCTGTATTTGAAAGGCAAGTAAATTATTTACAGATATTTGCTAATTAAAGCACATGTTGTTTTACCAGCACAAAAGAACACAGGATAACTGGAGACAAAGAATTATGTGCAAACAATTTAAACTTGCTAATTCTTTTCCCCCCTTTTCTTGCCCTTGTTGTTTTATTGTTGTGGTGGTTATTATTATTGTTGTTACTGATGTCATTGTTGTTGGATAGGACAGAGAGAAATGGAGAGAAGAAGGAAAGACAGAGAGGGAGAGAGAAAGATAGACACCTGCAGACCTGCTTAACCTCCTGTGAAGGGACTCCCCTGCAGGTGGGGAGCTGGGGGCTCGAACCAGGATCCTTATGCTGGTTCTTGTGCTTCACCCATTGCGCTACCGCCAGATCCCCTAAACTTGTTATTTCTATGTGTTCTTCTTAAGGAAGAAACATGTTTTTAAAATATCTGTCTATACATACACATTAAAGCATCTGTATTACGTGGACATGGACATACTAACATGGATATATTAAAGTATGTTTGCATATTTATGGGGATACATATGCATCTATGTTACATATATTTTTATTATTCCACAAGGAAAGACTTGCATGTTACAGAGGTAACAGACCAAGTTACCGTCCAGTTACTTGTCACTATGCCTGTTACAAGCTCCCTTTGGAACACGAGGAATGGCAATCATTTTGACAGAATAATGTTTTTCTTAAAAATGAGGAATCACTATTATACCTGCATCCATCATGTTTTAGGCTCTTGTGAATAAGTATTATGTTAGTTGCCAGGTCCTTTTCATGATTATTTCTAGTTCTCTTGGCAAACTGGAGATCATTAAATGTACTTTACAGATGAAGAAATAGAGGCCCAGAAAAGTTAAGGAAATTATCTAAGACCAGTGAGATTACTCTAGATGTCTCAGAAATTTCTAAAGTATTCTCTCAGGGATATAGGTCAAAGGCTAGATGATCATCTACAGAGAAGAATAAGGCTCCTTGGTCCAAACTTTGCTTGCTGTCATCTGATTTGAACTCAGATCATAGTCCTATTGAGGAAAACAGCAAATTAGTCAGAAATTTTTGCCAGACTCAAGTTTAGTTATTTTTTTCTTTTATTTTTTAATTTTTATTTATAAATAAATAAAATGGAAACACTGACAAGACCATAGGATAAGTGGGGTGTTACAATTCCACACAATTCCTACCACCAGAACTCCATATCCCATTCCCTTCCCTGATAGCTTCCCTATTCTTTATCCCTCTGGGAATATGGACCCAGGGTCATTATGGGGTACAGAAGGTGGAAGGTCTGGCTTCTGTAATTGCTTCCCTGCTGAACATGGGTGTTGAAAGGTCAATCCATACTCCCAGCCTGTCTCTCTCTTTCCCTAGTGGGACAGAGCTCTAGGGAGGTGGGGCTCCAGGATACACTGGTGGGGTCGTCTGCCCTGGGAAATGTAAATAATTTTTTTTCTATGAATACCAAATGTTGGCATCACTCTGGTTGGAACTTTATAGAATGGAGGTTATTAATTTACAGGGAAGGGGTCAAGCTTAAAGAAGTTTGCTTATAATCTCAGAAAAGGTTGAATCTAACATTAAGAGACAATATCTTGATTTGAACTTGGGCTTATCTATAGGTATTACTGGTCCTTCTGGCTCTGCCTTCTGCACATATACACTTGAATTTAGGTGTGATTGATTGTAGATTCCTTGTTATTGTTAAGAAAAAAAAAGAAGATGACCAAAATGTCTTGCCGTGGACATCTAAGAAAGTCTCATCTCTGATTTATCATGGATCTTTTAATAGATTCACAGATTACACAAAGCTGAAAAGTTGGAGGACAATATATTCAACTCCCTTTATTTAATAAATGCTGTTTAAGACCCCGAAAACTTCTTGGGCACATGCTCAGACTAGTGAGTGATATATAAAAGTCACACCAGAAACCAGCAGCTATACTGGAGGGACTGCTCTCTATGAAAAGTAGTCAAGTAGTTCCCTTGAGTGCGTTCAGAGGGGTCATTCCAGTGCCTAGTCATGTACCAGTAGATAATGCCTCAGAGTGTTACAAAGTCACTACTAGAGAGTATGACTGTAAAACAAAATACCAGAAGGTCAAGAATTATTATTCACATTCTCCAGTTGGATCTTAACTTCATTTACATGTACATTCTTGTATCCAGAAAGACCATCTGAGAAAAGTATTTGGATAGGGGGCCAGGTGGTGGTACATCTGGTTAAGCGCACACATTACAGTGCTCAGGGACCGGGGTTCATGCCCCTGGTCCCTACCTGCAAGGGCAAAGCTTCACAAGTGGTGAAGTAGGGCTGTAGGTGTCTCTCTGTTTCTTTCCTTCTCTATTTTCCCTTTCCTTCTCAATTTCTCTCTGTCTTTAACCAATAATAAACCAAAAAAATACTAAAAATATTTGGATAGATTAAAAAAAAAATCTTTGCCAAGTGGAACTGAAATTTCTACCATCATCTGATAGTCATCCATTCTCATAGACCTTATACTTTTATACTAAGAATGAGGAATCAACTTGATTGACTTATCCAAAATGTAGGAGGCGTCAGAGCTCACCAGTGGGTGGGAGTAGATAACATAATGGTTAGGCAAAGAGACTCTCATACCTGAGGTTCCAAATTCCCAGAGTCACTCCCTGCCCCTCCCCCATAAACCAGAGCTGAGCAGTGCTCTGGTTAGAAAAAAAAAAAAAAAAAAAATTTAAAATGTTTGCCAGGAGGAAACTCTGGTGCTGTGGTGTCTCTTCTCCTTGCTCTGTTTCTCTTTTGTCTCTCTATCTGAATGAAAGAGCAATTAAATCACACATGTACCGGGTCTTAACAAAAAAGCTTAGTTGGACAGTATGCTTCTCTGCCATGTGTGTGACCCAAATTCAAGTCTAGCCCTCCCTTCATTGAACGAAGCTTTGGTGCTGTGGTCTTTTTACTCTCTCTGCCTTTCTCTATCTCGTGTGTGTGTGTGTGTGTGTGTGTGTGTGTGTGTTCATTTCTCTTCATTTTAACCTTGGAACCACACTTTCCGTTTCTGGAGTATTTCCCCTTCTCTTCACTATATATTCACAACCCAGAGAATATGCTCCAACTTTCTCTGTTCAGAAATTATCTACCTAAATTTCACCTACAATGTTTTCAAAGAAATTACATTTCTAATTTGTTTAGTTGCTATTATAGTTCACACCCTGAATATGTAAATAAATAAATGAAATGAAATACTTAATCCTCAAATAAATTCTCCAGAGTTGACAGTACTGTGGCATTTCTACACGTATTATGAGGCCACAAGAGCAAAAAAGAGACTGGAAACCTTATCCAAGGTTACACAGACTCAAGAGCTGGGATACGAACTTGGGTTCTCCCTGATTCTGCCATTGCTAGTGATAGTTACTCCCCACCTTTATTTTGAAAATCCTGACAACTAATATTGAGATTTCCCTGATCAATTCTTTGTAAATATATGTATTTTTCAAGTCCACATATTTATTGAGCATTTGTTTCTTCAGAGCTTTTAGCCTGTCCCCTAAAATCTTGCAATCAAATTGGTAGTTAAGTGATACAAGATAACTCAATAATAGTACTGTGCCCTTGTGTGATAACCTGTTTAAAAGAACTTGTTACATCCCACAGTCCCCAAGGTAAGCACATGACTCCTTGCCGGGCTAGCCACCAGGGAGAGAGAGAGACTGGAACACGTGGCTGAGCAGGAACACAATGCAAATTTTTTATTGATCAGAGAAAAAAAATGCCTTTATACCTTCTGAAGTGGAAGTGGCAGGTCGGAAGAGGAAATGGGTAGGATAGGGGGCGGAGCAGGAGAAAAAGAGCTTGAAGGTAGAAAGCTTCCATCTAGCCAGTGGGGATTAAACAAATGAATGCCCTGCAGGCAGTGCGGGTCTCAGGTGAAACGATGATTATGTAAATAGACCACAGCATCAAGCAATGCAAAGGAACCTGGCCTGATGACCACCTGGGATAGAAGCAGAAGGGGTCTTTAGAAGCAGAATTAGCCAAAGGAGAAATGATGACCAACAACTCCTCTCACATATTTTATAAGGAGGTAGTCAAAGCTCCCACCCCTCAAGAGTATCTTCAGTACATGGGTTCCTGGAGAGATGGTTTAAAGGAGGCAGATCCTGAGGTCATAGGATTCCTCACTGAGTGAGTGTGTGAGTTTGTGTGTGTGTGTGTGTGTGAGTGTGACTATGTGTGTGAGTATGTGTGTAAGTGTGAATGTGTGTGAGTGTATATGTATGTGTTTGTGAGTGTGTGTGTGAGTGTGTGTGTGGGGGTGCATTTTGGATTAATCTTACAAATCTTTCTGTGATGTGGTCAAATATGATGAATGAAAAATATAGGTGTCTGATCTTATTGGGAAGGCCTGTACAGGCATTTTGGAAGAAATGACATTTGAACCCATATCTCAACATAGTCCAGCATGAAGTTGGAAAATGAGGTTCCTTGGCAAAATCCCAAAGTGCGAATAATTGCCCTGCAGGATCATTTCTGAACTGGACCTAATCCTGGTGAATCCAGTAACAGGTCTGACTACTTTGTAATAAAAACCAGAGCATGGTCTATTGCACCAAAGCAAAGGCTTCTGGGGAGGGCAGAGGAAGGGAGTGCTTTCAGGTCCTGGTGCATGATGGTAGAAGGGAATCTAGGCTGAGGGGTGAGAGTGTTTTGCAGACATGGTGAGATGATAAATTTTACCCATGCTTAATAACTGCACTTACTGTAAACTACTAATCCCCTTAATAAAAAGGGAAATAAATAAATAAATAAATAAATAAATAGAATATGAAAGAATGGAAACACTTGTCAGTTACATGCAGTGTGGAACATCAAACTCTAGGCCTTAGACATGCAAAACATGTGCTTTACCCACTGAACCACCTCCCAACCCACCAATAATAGTTGAGATGTGCCCACAGGGGCATCTGTTGTTCCTAAGATCAATGAGACACTTTGGCAAAAGTTTCGGAGCTGATTTATGTTGTCTTGCTATAGAGAAGTTTGAGAAGTAAAATTCTGTTGTCACAAGCCATGTCCACTCAGTCACAAATTGTCTCTAGCAGTTTTCACGGGATAATACAGGAGTTTAGTGGGATAATGGGGACTCCAGACACAGCACTAGCACAGTTACTGTCTGATCCTTTGTAGACAGTATTTACTGAGCCCTGATACCCGATAGAGCACACACATTACCAAATGCAAGGACTTGGGTGCTAATCCCTGGTTTCCCATGTTTAGTGAGGAAGCTTCTTCATGAGTGGCAGAGCTGTGCTGTAGGTGACTCTCTCTCCCCCTCTTTCTTTGCCTCTATCTCTATCAGAAATGGGAAAAAAAATGGCTGCCAAGAACAGTGGAATCATGTAGAACTAAGCCTCAATGATAAATAACTGGTGAAAATAAATAAGGTAAAAGCAAATTGATATTAATAAAGGTAATCGTAGAAATAGATGTTGTCTTTTTCATATGAAGCCTTTTATTTATTGTGCAGACTAGTCAGTGATTCTCTTGGATAGAGTGATGTAGTTAGTATCTTTTCTATTTTTTCGAGGAGGCAATCTGAGAGTCTTAATTTGTCCAGGTTTCTAAATTTGGTCACCTGGTAGAGAGCAGAGACTGAATGGGAACTCAGGCTATCTTAATTTCAGAACACTGATGGCAACACTGCTTAGAAGTAGGGAAAACAGGCATTTCAGAAAAGGTATAAAGTTCTCTGAGCTTTTTCTTGGTGTGGTAAAGTTGCACAATTGCTGGCTCATCTTTCAAGATCTTTTCAAGATCCTTTCAAAAGCTGCCTCCTTCGCGATGTCTTCTCTTAACTGTCTCAGAGAGAAAGGAACCTAGAGCAGAGGCAAATGTGTATTTTGTGCCTGGATGAGGCAGGTAAGACAAAGTAAAAGGAGCAAATTGTAGGGACCCTGTGATGTTTGTTGCCCAGTTTTGCTAGTTCTTTCCATTGGTCAGTCATGTCCCGGAAATCCAGATTGTTGTATGATTTCAACTGGCATATTAATTCAATTTTCAAAAAATAATTTCTGTGGACAAATAAAACATGTCCTTGCTTTAGAAGTGGCCCATAGAAACTTTTAAAAAAAATACTTTATTTATTTTCCCTTTTGTTACCCTTGTTTTTTTATTGTTGTTGTAGTTATTAGTGTTATTTATGTCATCGTTGTTGGATAGGACAGAGAGAAATGGAGAGAGGCGGGGAAGACAGAGAGGGGAAGCGACCTCCCCTGCAGCTGGGGAGCCCGGGGCTCGAACCAGGATCCTTGCTGGTCCTTGTGCTTTGCGCCACGTGCGCTTAACCCGCTGAGCTACCGACTCCCTCATTACAACTTTTTAACTTTCCTATATTTGGCACATTTTCTATTCACAAAGAAAAAAAGGGCTTTGTTAGTTCTTAGATGCAGCAAGGAGCAGAGTGGAGTGGGTGGTGTGAGGTGGGACCAGGCAGACAGACCCCTCACCATTCTAGCTAGTGTTCCAGACAGAGTCTGGAGGGATGGAAAGAATGGAAGTACAGCAGGTAGGGGTGAGGAAGTGGACCCACAACTAGGTCTCAGGAAGCAAATAGGAATCCAGAAGTGAAAAAGAATGAGACACGGGAGCAGAAAAGTGATCTGTAGCGACGCTGAAGGTACCTGAGAATGGGAACCGGTGATTAGGCCCTTGAAGATAACAGAGAGTTTCATTGCTAGAGATTTGAGGCAGGAAGATAAGAGATGGTGAAGTCATAGGCAAATGGGAGAGAGGGACATACCAATACTGGCTATGACCTGCATTTGACAAGAAGAGAGTCAAATGGGAAATAAGGTAGCCTGAGGCCAGGCCTCAGGGAGTTTATTTTGGCAGATGTAGGAATTTGGACATGAATAGGAAGGCAGTGCTGATTAATAATTACTTACATGTACGTTTTCCCTATCTAGTTGGGATATCAATTCTTAGCCTTGCACTTAATAAGACCAAATGTGAATATTTATTTACTCTGACAGTACCGAATGTTATCTTTGTTCATTTAATCAACCTGCTCCTTTTATGTTTTTTAAATAGTTTTAAAGAAATTGTATTATCTTTGTTTATTGGATAGAGTCAGCCAGAAATTGAGAGAGTAAAAGGGAGATGGGGGGGGGGGGGGGCTAGGCAGTGGTGCACTGGCTTAAGTTCATAGCACAAAGTGCAAGGACCTACACAAAGATCCAGGTTCGAGCCCCTGGCTGTTCACCTGTGGTGGTGGGGGAGTCACTTCACAAACGGTGAAGCAGGTCTGCAGGTGTCTCTTTGTCTCTCCCTCTCTATCTCTCCCTCCTATCTCAATCTCTCTCTGTCCTATCCAATAAAATGAAAAATAAATCAATAAATAAATGGCCTCCAGGAGCAGTGGTTTCGTAGTGCAGGCACTGAGCCCCAGCAGTAACCCTGGAGGTGGGAGAGAGAGAGAGAAGAGAGAAGGGAGAGAGAGGAGAGAGGAAGAGAGAGAGAGAGAGGAAAGAGAGAGAGAGAGAGGAGAGAGAGAGAGATACAGTACTGCTTTACCACTTGCAAAGATTTCCCCCTGCAGGTGGGGACTGGGGGCTTGAACCCGGGTCCTTGCACACTGTAACTTGTGCTCAACTGGGTATGCCACCACCCAGCCCCTTTAATTTGTTCCTAATCAATTAGTTTCAGTTTCCTTATCAGTGAAATGATTTAATCTTGCTGAGTTGTGAATATTAATATTACAAATGTGTGTGCGTGTGTGTCTATCTACCAACCTATCTCTCTTTCAATCTACCTACATTACCTCAATGTTTTTAGCATATGCTGGTTATTGACTCTGCCCTTTCTCCCCTTCTGATCAGGAACCAAATCCTAACTTAATTGTTTCAGTGGAGTTTGCCATGGTGCTAGACTGTTAATAGTCCGTTAATAAGTAATTTGTTTGTTGAGTCATTGAACTACTAACTTATTGTTTGAAAAACAGTAACTAAAAAAACTATCCACTTACATTGGGGTTTAGTTTCCTAGTTCTCTGTCTGTCCCAGGACAGAGAGAGAGAGAGAGAATGTGTGTGCTTCAAAGTTTTTTTGATCTACATTTAAAGTTTTCCATCACTGTGAAAGAGAACCCCTCAAGCCATCCCCTGTTCTCTTCCATTCTATTCCACTTAAAGAAACTTTAGTGGGCATTTCTTCCATTAACTACGACAAAATAAAATGATATGGCAGATTGATGGAGTCAACACATAAGACCTGCCTTCCGAAATACCTGATCCAAGGAAGTCCACACGTGACCCTCTGCTTCCCTCTTCTGACATTGATGTAACTTGTAAGAAGCCTGATGTTGATCTGTTAAAGATATTCAGACATTTAATCTCCCTCCATTTTCAAACCCCCCCACATTTCCTATTCTTCAAAATAGCCCTAATTTGAAAAGTTGTTTCTCCCCTTATTGTGTCCTCCTACTCTTTCTTTTCCTTCTCCACCTCCAACCCCTCTACCCACTCCTGCTGGCAGTGGTGAAGGGTGTATTCCACACCAAGTCCCTTAAAATGACTCACACCAGGTTCTTTCACAAAACAAAAGAAAACAAACAAATAACAACAATAAAAACATCTGCAAAAGGATGTACAGGGAAAGGGAAAGAATTCTTGTCAAAATGGCTGGGGAATCTTAGAAGAAGGATCCTCAAAACAGAGACTGCCTGCTGGGCCATTAAATCCTTTTGCTTTGGATTAATCCCACAGTGTATATCAGATTACCAGAATTCAGATGAAACCACTGCTGTAGTGCTCAGTCTTCTCACTACATTACTCTAAAATCTGGTGGGCATGGGTTAGAAATACAGAAGAATAATTGAATTCTGTATGTTTTAAGTGAAATAATCTGCCCCATTCTGTTTCTTGTGAGTAGTCTCCATAATAGTCTGATTGTATCTTTGACTCTAAGGGCTGAATGTGTGTTCAGCAACAATACATTGGGTTGTGAAGCATACATCTCCAACTATCTGGCCAGCAGAAAGCAGAAAAGGGGATCTAGATAAAAACTGAAAATGCTTAAGGCATTAACTGAAGATGCTTTTCTTAATGCAGATTATATGAATCATGGAAATGATAGTGCCTTTTAAAAATGATCAACAGACGCAGTTTTGTTTTCACAAGAGTTAAGATCCTGTGTCTTATGCCACCTGTGTGCGCGCGCGCGTGCGCGTGTGCGTGTGAGTGTGTGTGTGTGTGTGTGTGTGTGTGTGTGTTACTAGATCAGTGATTCAGCAGTCAGGCAGGTGTTCAAATCACTCCTAATTCCCAGAATTCCTTTTTTTAAATAAAATTTTAATAAAAATTATTTGTTGGATAGAGAAAGATAGAAATCAAGAGGGAATGGGGTGATAGGGAGAGAGAGACAGAAAGACCCCTGCAACACTGTTTCACCATTCACAAAGCTTTCGTGGGTCCTTGTGCATTGTAACACGTGTGCTGAACCAGGCGCCCCTCCACCCAGTTCTGCTTTATTTATTCTTTAAGCTCCACTTGGAAGTGGATAAAAGATTGGAAGGCATAGAAGCTGCCTTCAATAAGCTTACTTTGAGAAAAACTTGGGCTCTATTCTCTGGTTCATGCAAGCTCCCTGAGGTGGCAAAAAATGTCAGAATCAGGTGGTTGTGGTGGTCTGTCCTCTGTGTTGGCCTTCACACCACAGTCTTTGAACAGGAATAGAAAGGTCACCAACTGTGGTTGCAAATTGGCTTTTGTTTTAATCTTGGCTTATTCAAAAACACTCAAGTGTTTTTCCAAACTGAGTTCAAGACTTTTGATTGAAGCCTGAATCATTCACCGTGGCAGAGCATATCATCAGTATAGGAAAAACCTAGAACTTAAAAATACAAAAAGCCTTTAAATAATTCAATATAAGATAATTACATTATTAAATAAAGCGGTGGGTCTCAAATTATTCAACTACCAGAGTACACTTGAGAAGAAGAATGTTAACTGTGCTAAGTGAACAGAGCAAAAAAGAAAAAAACAAAGAACAAATAGGCATATGTCTAACTCATATGTTTATGTTTAAATAGAGGCTAAAAAAAAAAAACAGGAAGATTTACTTGGTTTATACATTTGAAGTGTTCAAAATAGGCACAGGGCTTTCTGTGATTTTCTGTGAAGACTGCTCTTGTAAATGACAGCAATATATCAAAACTCCATGCATGGTCACCGATAATATTAAATAATTCAGATGAGTGGTGCTGTGAAACTCATATAGCAAGAAGGGCAAAGAGTTCTCTCCTTTTGTGTTCATTATGAAAATATATCAATATGCAATAGTATTGATTTGGAGTTATTTAGCATACTAGAATTACTGACTTGGTGATGATCGCTTATAGGATTTATTATTACTGTTTTTGCTTTTGTAGAATGCTGTTATAGCTAAATCAACTTAGCTTTAACTCCAGAATGAGGCTTACTCATATTCTGATTACATTTTAGTGGCTAAACCTTAGAATATGGATGCTGGGAGTTGGGCGGTAGCAAAGCGGGTTAAGGGCACGTGGCCCGAAGCACAAGGACTGGCGGAAGGATCACAGTTCGAGCCCCCAGCTCCCCACCTGCAGGGGAGATGGTCTGTTGGTCAGAAGAACAGACTGCAGCCTAATCAATTTCAGATTAGGATGTACTTAAAATGTATTTAGGAATTAGGATTTTTGAATTACATGTTTGCTATGCAATTGCTGTTGAATACTATGAAAGGTGGCCATATTACACTTGACAAATCACAACTCTGCTGCTGCCTTCTGTTTGTGTACTCCCTCTTAACTGTGCCAGGACATCTTTCCAAACTTCACTGAGCCACAAGCTTCCACTAAATATCTAGTGAGGGGGGCCAAGGGAAAATGGGAAAAAGTTGGAAGAGAAGGAAGTGGCTTGGGAAACTGGAACTTAATATACTAATGAACCTCCAGAGCAAATCCATTTAATCAGGTTAAGGGATTCAAATTAAATCTTAGCTCATACTTGAGGGAATATCTTCATCACTCAGACAAGAGAAAAAATTTTCACATTTAAAAAATTTTTTCAATATTTATTTTATTTATTCCCTATTGTTGCCCTTGTTGTTTTATTGTTGTAACTATTATTGTTGTCATTGTTGTTGGATAGGACAGAGAGAAATGGAGAGAGGAAGGGAAGACAGAGGGGGAGAGAAAGGCAGACACCTGCAGACCTGCTTCACCGCCTGTGAAGCGATTCCCCTGCAGGTGGGGAGCCAGGGGCTTGAACCAGGATCCTTACACGGGTCCTTGCGCTTCACGCTTGCGCTTGCTTAACCTGCTGTGCTACCGCCCAACTCTCTAATTCTTCACATTTTTAACTAGCACATGAATGGTGTTTTCTGTATTGCTACTTTGGGGACAAAATACAACACAAGTTCAAAATTTAAGTTTTTTTGTTGTTGTAAAATTACTTTAAATCCCATCTACCTAAGGCATTGGCAGGATGTAGGAGAGTGTTCTCTTGTCCCACATTGTGTGGAGAATGCACTAGTTCTACTGAAACACCTTTATTCAGTCCCAGAGAGACACTGGTACTATCCAAGATGATTTCTCGTACCATAGCAGTTTTCTCATCTCTAAAATGGGCTTGAAGATGCCTGTTGTAGAAACTGAAGAGGGATGAGGTCTACCAAATTAACATATTAATGTCTAGGAAAGGGGAACATCTCAGAATTTTCCACTGCTATGTCTTTACTGGCTGAGGAAAGTTACTTAGCAACAATATTTTATTGCTTTCTAGCCCAATTTTTCCTTGTAGATATTCAGCACAAGCAGCTACTGGGGTATTGTTGTTCCCAGACAAATAAAATAATAATTAAGAAGTTAAGAATACTTATAGTCAGTGGTCTGGAGGTGTAATAAATAAAGCACTAGATTCTCAAACATGAGGTCTTGAGTTCAATCCCTGGCAGCACATGTACCAGAGTAATATCTGGTTCTTTCTCTCCTCCTATCTTTCTCACTAATAAATAAATATATTTTTTTAAAAAAATAGGATACTTATAGTCAAAAAAAAAGAAAGAAGAAGAAAGAAGAAGAGGAAGGAGAAGAAAAAAGGGCAGAAAGTAGATAGAATAATGGTTATGCAAAGAAACTCTTGTGTTTGAGGCTCCAAAGCTCCAGGTTCAATCCCCCCTGCACCATCAAAAGCCAGAGCTGAACAGTGCTCTTGTTAAAAAAAAAAAAAAAAAAGGATGAGGAGGAGGAGGAGGAGAAGGAGAAGGAGAAGGAGAAAGGAGGAGGAGGAAAGGAAAAGGAGAAGGAGAAGGAGAAGGAGAAGAGGAAGAAGACTACTTATAGTCAGGAGGCCAGGTGGTGGTAAACCTGGTAGAGTGCACGTTACCATGAGCAAGGAGCCAGTGAGGCAGATATGCAGGTGCCTTTCTCTCTCTCCCTCTCTATCTTCCCATCCCCTCTCAATTTTTCTCTGTCCCACCAAATAAAATAGAAAGGAGAAAGCAAAATAAAACATAGTCACTGGGAGTGGTGGATTCATGATGCTAGAATAATATAACAGTTACTTACAAGTAACATTGGAATACCTCTCAATTTTATTCCCTCATTTTCACTGCAAGTGATGTTAGATAATTACAATAGTCATTATTTCTTGAATTCTTGCTCTCTCTGTGTTGACCAATATACTATCACAGCTTAACCTCAGCATTCTAACTAACCAACAAGATGGATTCTTCTATGCTGTTTTCTCCATCTTTCCAAATGAAAGTTTGTCGAGATGATATAGCACCTCAATAATAAAATGAGTATTATACTGTAGAGCTGTATTGATACCTGAGTCCCATCAACCTGAGAAGCTCTTTCTCAGCTCTCTCTTAGTTCTAACCAGGGACACCCAGACAGATAGTAAACCATTAGATTAAGTATGAATAGTTTGCTGTAGGCCTATCACAGTCATGGCCTCTTTGGGAGTGCAAAATAAATAAAAACCAAGCAATGTTACTATCTTTAAAAAGTCTTTGTAGTTCAGATATTTACTGTGAACAACAGAACTATATAATTCAACATTAAGTATTGATGAATAACAAAGATATAACACTATATCACAGTAATTCTCACATTGGGAAACAGTATTGATAGAATTCCTTTTTCCTATAGTGACAGTAAACAACTATTGTCATCCTCATTTAGGAGGAGAATAAGCATATGGTAACAGCAGAAAAACAGTGGAGAGAGAAATTCATATATTGAAAAAGTTTATAGGGTTTCTGTCTATCAGGGAGGCTCCTTTTTGTTTTCAGTTGTGGAGAGATGACTTGAGGGGACTCCATTAACTTTGCTCCACAATGCTTTGTACCACGTGCGCTTAACCTGCTGTGCTACCACCGGACTCCCAGACTGACTTCTTAAACATCTGGTTGGTAACTACTTAACTGTAGAGTGAAGCCTTTTTCCTTCACTCTGCAGATGTCACTTAGCAGAACACATTCATATATTTCAGGAAGAGTGAGCAACTTGCAAATCTGAGGAAGGCTTTAAAACAAAGGAATGGCCAGCCCAGCCCACACCAATGGTAGCACTTAACTTCTCCTAATTAGAGTGCACTAGTGCATATTATACATACACATGCCTGACTGGAATGATTAGACCAGGAACTGATAATTAAGACTGTTTTTTTCTAAAAGTTCAACTTTTTTCCCTTTATTTTTAGTTTCCATATTGATAGGAATTTCTTTCTGTTATGAAATGAGCAGCACTATATTTTTGCTGTCTTAATTTACTTAGCTGATATCATCTCTGGATAGGTTTTGTGTGCTCAATATATTTATGTTTCAACTGCTACAAATAATATTTTAAAAACCAGGACATTCAGGGAAGAGTAGGGGCAAATATATGCCAAGTTTTCTCGTTCTCATTTCACACTCTCCCCATCAACCCTTCTGATATTTTATGTATTTATTTTCTTGTGGAGTCTATTATAGCTGAATATAACTGTTCTAAGAAATGGTCTATCACTGGGTGTCATGTGATTGTTACAGGATGGGTTTGATTCAGGTTCTCTATCCTGAGGAATGATATATTAGTAAAGATACTGTACCATTTGTCCATAACCGAGACCCAGAGTTAAGGTGGCTTAAATAAAATGGGAATTCAAAATCTCTCTTCTGTCACAATCTTGAAGTACATAGTTCAGGCCACCATGCTCACTAAAGTTCCTTCTTTCTGTTTATCCTGAGGGATTTGAACTTTATACATGCATACGCATTCCCTTTGACGTATTCCCTTTGAGGAAATGACCTGGTAGTTGCATCACTACTTCTCTGATTCCACTGATGAGAACATGGTCATGCATCTTATTGCCAGAGAAACTGAGACATTGTGATTTGAAACTGTACCCAGAAAATGCACAGTTTATTGCTAACGAAAAAAGGAAAGATAGATAGTAGGGAAAAGTGCTATATTTGGGAAATGTTAAAGGTTCTCCTGTGTCAGCTCAGATCTTTTCTTACATATATGATAAATGGCCTATGACAAAACTGGGGCTAACTTTCAGGCATCAAAATAGAAAAAGGACTAGTATCTAGACTCAAACTTCACAGTCATGGATTTAAGGATGAATATTGAAATCTCTTTGGAAAGTGAATTCTTCAAGACCTGGGAAGAAAACTAACAAACAAATAAACAAAACTACTCTAATATCTTATTGACTAGATTGCATCTAAGTACATAGGTGCCTTATAGTTATTCAGAAGGGAGATGAATTAGGGAGAAAAGAAATTAGACAAAGCAGAATTGTATAGATAGTAGGTGCTACATAGATGTTCTCCATGGATCTCTTGAATATTTGCACGTCTTGTGAGTGAAGCCACTGATGTTTATCTAGTGAATAGCCTTGGGAAGTAGCTGGTGTCTTGATCCAGAGTAAAGGGCAAGCATGCTTTGTGACAAGTATTAAAGAGCTGGGCGCCCTTAGTTCGGGGTCCTTCCCATGTTGTATATCTCGCTGTACACATAGGAATCATTTAGGTGGTTTTGTTATCTCCTTTTAAGAATTGGATATGAAAGAGCCCATTGAAATGCAAAAGTTCTGACTGTTGTTGTGAGCAGTAATCATCCATTATCTCTGACCAGGAGTCTTGTGTCTTCTGCCAGTGCCCATAAAATGGAGGCAGGCTAACTTGTCAGTTTGAAAGTAGTGTGGTTCTCAAAATTATAGACTCAGAAGCCTATAAACTCAAACTGTTGAGATCTTCAATAAGCTCTTACCTTTATGTTTATATCTATTGATATTTGTCATATTGAAAATGAGAAATAATTTAAATATTCATTAATTCATTTAGAAATTAAAAAATGTATATGGTATATAGGTATACAAAAAAATGTCAAGTTGATTTTCCATCTTACAAAAAATGATGTGTTATAAAAAAACAAGTCAAAATGAATCAAGTCTACTAAGCATTTAGGGGGAAACATAATAAATTTTCTAAAATTATTGAAATAATAATGTGCTAGGAGCAAAAAAAAAAAAGGAAAGAAATTATTCTTGACTGAAGATTAGGCGAAGTTTATATGTAAAACAGAAAAACCACAATTTGCAAAAAATAAAATAAAACTAAGCAGTTGGACATAATAAAAATTTAGACCATTCACTTTATGAACAACACTATTACAAAACATAAAACAAGCTAAAAATAATGAGAGAAAATATTTTCAAGCTGCATAGTTTTTTTGGAAAAAAATGAAAACTTTATATCCAGTCTGCACAAAAACTCTCAAAACTCATTGAGCAAACAGCACAGTTTTTGAAATGGACAAAATAATTAAACACTTAATCAAAAAGAATATATTGAGAGCAAATATTGCCTAAAAGTATGTTCCTTGTCATTATTAGTTGGGGAAATGAGAATTAAAACATAATTAAAAACTATTCCATACATATAGTATCATGGGATACTATTTAGCAGTTAAAAAAAAAAAATGAGATGGGGTCGGGTGGTAGAGCAGTGGGTTAAGTGCGCATGGCACAAAGCGCCAGGACCCGAGTAAGAATCTGGGTTCGAGCCCCTGGCTCCCCACGTTCAGGGGAGTCTCTGGCAAACGCTAGAAGAAGAAGGGGAGTCGCTTCACAGTCTCTTCGTGCAGGTGAAGCCGTTCTGCAGGTGTCCTTCTCTTCCCCTCTCTGTCTTCCCCTTCTCTCTCCATTTCTCTCTCTCCTATCCAACAAAAACCGCAGCAATAGCAACAATAATAGTAACAACAACAACGATAAAGAAAAGGGAGAAAAATGGCCTCCAGGAGCAGTGGATTCATAGTGCAGGCACCGAGCCCCAATAATAACCCTGGAGGCAAAAAAAAAAAAAAGAGACAGAAGAGAAAAAGCTATTTATTGATATATACAGCAATGTGAATGTATCTCAAAAGTATACTGCACAGTATCAGAAGGTTTTTGTACTGTATGATTAAATGGATAAGACATTTTGGGAAAAAATTGACTGGCAAGAACATATTTGTTGTGACCATGCATTAAAACTCATAGAACTATATATCCAAAAGAGAAGCTTTATTGTAGGTTAATTATACAAATAAAACAAGAAGATTTTAAAGAAGAAAATGTTGTAAAAAACTATAGCAGTGTTTTACTTTTTTTGTTGTTTGTTTTCTTTTTGGTAGTTTTCCTTAATATCTAACTTAGTAGAGACAGCTGGATTCTCATATCTGCTTCTACATTCACTCTTGCTCTACTGTGTGCCTTGTATTTTGGAAAACCCCACAGTATACTTAAAAGATGCTAAGAGCAAAAAAGGCAAATACTGTCTTAATATTACTATAACCATAGTTTTAACCCTGTCACCTGAAATAGTCTTGGGGATTCCCCTGGGTGCCTGGGCTGTATTTTGAGAACCACGCATATCATACCTGTCCGAATTTCAGTCATTTTATAACATCTTGACTTTTTTTTTTTTTGCAATGCCCACATGTCCTGTGTTTACTTAATGGTTTTATTCAAGTTGGCTTATTTTTAATTTAAATTTATTTAAAGAGGAAACTTTTATCTCCTAAAAGTGGAAACCAGTACCACTGCCTCATAAATGGATAGTAACCACAAAAGTGAATACCTTGTGTTAAAAAAAAGTTTAGCTGTAAACTATTCAAACTCATTTCTTGATGGCGCACTTTGGAAAACACCAATTCAATGGAGAAGTGATAGTGATAAAGATAAGCGACTCAGATATACTACGTCCATTTTGTAAACCCATTTAATCTTTGCAATTAGTGTGAAAGGAAACAGTATCATTAACCTTGGCTGGCATTTGTTGTTGTTATATAAACACAATGGTAGCATGGTTAAGTTAAAGATATAATAAAGCATAATAGTTATCCAAAAAGATTTTCTTTTTTTCTTTTTAAGATTTTATTTATTAGTAAGATGGGAAGAGAGAAAAGAAAGAACCAGACATCACACATGCTGCTGGGGATTGAACTCAAGACCTCATGCTTCAAAGTCCACTGCTTTATCCACCACACCACCTTCTGGACCACCAAAAAGTTTTCTTGCCTGAGGCTTCAAGATCCTATGTTCAATCCTCAGTACCATCAGAAACCAGAGAATGCTCTGCTTTAAAAAAAATGTAAAAAATACATAATAATAATAATGTAACAAAAAGAAAGAGGTTGCTTCATGTTCCATGATGAGTAAAATTGCGGAACTAGGATTGATTCAAATCCTGGGTTCACAGGCAGTCTGGCTGCAGAATACAGCTTGAATGCTGTGTTGAGAGATAATAGACTTGGATTCTTGTTCAAGATCTTCCAGAAGTTGGCTTTAAGATATTTCAATGAACCTCCATGTTACATCAATAAAAATGAAGGAAATGAACTAAATTAAGGTATATAACCTCCAGGATTGGGGACCTGCCCCCCAAAACCAAGTAGATCAGGGAGAAGTAGACTCAGTACAAGACAGTTGGGAGTGGTATGGTCAATGATAAACTACAGATCTTGTGTCTTGTCTTAAAGAAACAGCTACTCAGTTTTCAACTGCTTTTATTTTCTTTTTCTTTCATTCTTTTTTTGGGTGGGTGGGGGGCATAACTACCTCTTTGTTTTACTTTCTAAGAGAAGATCAAAACTGGGATATTTTGAGCAAAAGCTTTAGACCTCATAGCCATGCACAGGGGCTGCTCATTTATGACGTCTTCACTTAGGTGCTCGTCTCTGACTTAGAAGATTCCACGATTGAATGAATTGTTTTTATATAGTATAGAAACAAAACGAAATTAGAGAAATGGGCAGTTTAAAACTATGATGAAAGGGAATGTGGATTTACAAAGCATCTCAACACAGCCTACATGAATATTGATTAGAAGCCAGGTGAATTGAAAAGCTAAGGTACATTAATAGAATAACAAAGTGTACTTGGTGTTCTTTTTGTGTTGTATTAGAGCAAATCAGCAATATTTATCCAGTGCTAATTCTCAGTTTGCAGAAGGCTAATGTAATCATGAGATGAGCTAATTGAAATTCTTTTCTTACACATAAAGACTTACCCTTAAAGTAGTATTAGAAACTTTAGTCAGTACTGCACATGTGACTTGTGCCATTGTGTATACAAAGTAATGTTTCCTGTGACATTTTCTATATCTATGTTGGCTGTTGTTTTTTCATGGGAGGTGGTGAGTCGGGGAGGGGGGAATGGTTTCTTGCTTCCCACTCCTCCTCTTATCAGATTTCCTTCTAAATCCTGGCATTTGACAATGTTGCAGGGCCAGTTTCTCTGTGAGTACACAGTAAAACATATAAGTGATTTCACAATTAATCCAAACTTGAGTTTATGGTTTCTCACAGTTTATGGTTTATGTGAATTCCTGTGTGTGTGTGTGTGTGTGTGTGTGTGTGTGTGTGTGCGCGCGCGCGCACGCGCGCCTGTGTGTGTTCAATGGTTTCAGAGAGAAAGAGCAAAGACACAGTCTATAGACTGACTGAATCTTGAAAGATGGCTTTATTCATCAGTGACATCATAAGGATTGTATTTTCTCTTGGTTAATAAACTGTTTGGTGAGGATTGTGAGCCAGCCAGAGCTAGTCATGCCATTTCTTGGAAAAGATCTGAAGCAACTGGTAATTGAAATGATAATCATTTGATCGGAGAGCTATTTGAAAATAACACTCATCTCCAGACTTGTCTCTTCTAGGGAACCTTATTTGGTAAAATTGTTGTCAAATTCCATCTTTGAGACTTAGCATACCTTGATAATTATTTTCCAGTCTATTCTAAACTCGATTAGTATGTTCCTTTTAGAAAATCTTCCCATATGCTTTGAAACAATACCCAGCCTCAATTTTTATTCTGACATTTAATAATCACCATGTAATAGTTATAAAATGCATGACAACTACACATCTTTTATTTCATGAGGATGGTGTAACAGATCTGAGTGAAATCATCCGGTGAAATGGTACTTTGTAATATGCCCTATTGTTTATGTAACATTGAATTTTTTTTCTTTTTTACCGAGCAAAGTATAAAAAACAGTTTCCACTTTGTCTCCCACTTGGTAGAAGTTCATATTTAATCATGATAAGAGAAAAGGTTCCATTACAAAAGTTTTATTTTTAATTTTTGATAGAGTATTTGTTATTTTGCTGCTGCCTAACCAACTTTCTTCTCAGAAGCAACTCTCAACTGGATGAGGAAAAGTGAAATTTTAGATCTCTTGCTTTAAAACATTTTTAACAGAAACTAAATCCAGGGTGTCTCATTGTGTGAAGCTAATCTTAGTAAACCCCTTTTTTGTTTGCTTTGGAGTAATGAATGCAGGGGTGTGCTGTGGTGTACTGTGATGGTGGTGGTGGTGGTGGTAGTGGTGGTGGTGGTGGTGGTGGTGGTGATTGTCGTGGTGGTGGTGGTGGTGGTGGTGGTGGTGTGTGTGTGTGTGTGTGTGTGTGTGTGTGTTTGTGTGTGTGTTAGAGGAGGGAAGAGTTCTAAAAAACAGTCAAAATCACTTGTAAATTCCTTTCACTTCATAGCTTAGGGACATACTCTTGTTGTTTACCAAAAAAAAATTTTTTTTTACCAAAAATATTTTTAAGATTCTGTGAGTTTAGGGGTTTTCACAGCTAAGCTTTCTTCAGAAATGTGAGGCAAA
Source organism: Erinaceus europaeus (assembly GCF_950295315.1). NCBI lineage: Eukaryota > Metazoa > Chordata > Mammalia > Eulipotyphla > Erinaceidae > Erinaceus > Erinaceus europaeus. The sequence continues at coordinate 13,719,490 of NC_080162.1, forward strand.
AGAAATGTGTGAGTCGAAATGTCAAATGTTTCAAATAACTGAACACAACGCCCAATGAAATGATCATTTTAAACCTTTTCCAAAGAAGAGAGAGGCCCTCCTATGTAACATGTATATAAATATATGAAAACTATTAAATATCTTGTTGGATTTCTGAGTTGAAAAGTGGCTTGTTTCCTGGGAGCAATTAGAGATACTTAAAATTAAAATTTATGATCTATAGGAGAAACCTAAGTTTCAATTCCTTTCTCAGATTCACAATCTTTTTTCTTACTAGCCTTTTTGCCTCTTACCCATATGTATTAAAAGGAAAAATCAGTTCATTTCTCAACCTACAAAGTTTTTAAGAAACATGAGAATGTGTAAGTTTCTTTCAGTGGGAAGCACATAACATTTATGAAGTATTTCTTTGGGGATTACATCACAGTTTTATTTAATTTTTAGGACAAAAGTTAAACTTGATATTTGTCTATAAGCCAAGGGAAAATGTACCATAAACATAGGAATTTGGGGTGAGTCAGAGTTCCAAGAATCCCAGATTTACTTAGACCATTTATAAAGAGACAGGCTAACCATTAGTCATCTAGCTCTTACTTTTTACTTTTGTAATTAATTGCACCTAAAAATTAGCTTTTACTCAAGAGATCAGATACACAGGGGGAGTTTGGGAACCAGAATTAAAAATGTGTATTGGGACCACTGCCCAATTTTTTATGCTTTCTCATCATTTAACATATGTCCTATAAAGTGTTCCTCAACTAAACAACTAAAAGTGAAAAACTATTGAAATTGAGTTAGTGAAGAATTACTATCACAGAAAATACATTATCTTCTTGTATGAGGTTAAACCACTCAAAAGATATTTCAGATGATCTTTGTTGAAAATGTAATGTTTAAATGAAGACTTATCAGTTGCCTCAGAACCACAACTAATAATTTTCTTTTTTTCTTTCTTTCTTTTTTTTTTTTTTAGGATGAAGTCATTGCTGTTTCCGAAAAGGTAATTGTGAAGCTTGAAGACCTGGTCAAATGGGCACATTCTGATTTCTCCAAGTGGAGATGTGGCTTCCAAGCTAGGTCAGTGAAAGCTGAGTTCCTGGGAAGGAATGGACAGAAGGAGGCCTTGCTGAAGTACAGGCAGTCAACTCTAAACAGTGGACTCAACTTCAAAGATGTCCTCAAGGAAAAGGCTGACCTAGGTAAGTATGATTTGTGCTTCTAAATTCCGTGATTTGCTTTTTTTGTTGTAGATATTTCTGGAAACCCTGTCATTTGTATATATATATATATATATGCACAGATAGTTACTGTGTGGATAATTAATATACTTTTTATGTATGTGTTTGTGTATGTATGCGCATGCATTCACAAATACACACATATTACACACATGGATAGGAATGCTTTTTTGAACTTCAGAGAGACCTTGCAATAAGAGTGGACAGATGACTCAGTGGGTTAGCAATAGATGTGTGTGCTGGATTGCAGAGACTTCTAAGAGTAGAACCCTGTGATAGGAAATAGATGATATAGCATTTATCCCTAAGGAATTTCAGTCGATATCAAAGCACTGGCTAATTAGCGCACCGCAAACTGAACTAATGAAGAGTTTAAATATTTGTTTCATACTGAAAGTATTTTATCTACTAACACCATGCCAAAATTTCACATTTAAAAAAATTTTTATTTATAAAATAAAAATATTGCCAAGACCATAGAATAAGAGGGGTACAACTCCACATAATTCCCACCACAAGAACTCCATATCCAATCCCCTCCCTTCACATTGTACATTGGATAGAAAACACAACATGTGTGGAAAACTGAGACATGTTATGCAAGTACAAAGTATTGCATTTACTATCCACTGTGAAACAGTAATCCCCCAATAAAGAAATAAAAAGGAAAAAAAATAGCAGAGAGATGAGTTACACCAATATGGGAGAACCACTGATCACCAGTTATGGCGTAAACTTCTAAGAGGTTTGAGTTCTTTATTTTTAAAGATTTATTTTTCAAACGAAAGAGAAAGAAAAAGAGTAAAACACTCACCAGCTCTGGCATGTATGAATCTGGGGAACATTGAGGACCTCAGGCTTGCTAGTCTCCTGTGCTGGCCCTGAACTATTTTCCCAGCTAACCTTGAACTTTTTAAATTCAGTGTCCTCAATTTTATGACCTTTCTTCCCTTTCTTCCCCACTTTAGTGATAATTTTAACCGAGAGAGCACAGAATTTTGAGTAACTCATGACTAGTGTTTGAATTCTTACACAGAGGCTTACTAAGCTGTGTGGTTCAGTGATGATAATTAAAGCTCAGTTTCAGGTGAGACCATAGCACAGCTAAACCTGGCATCAGCCAGCCCCTGGGCATATGGAGGAAGATCACTGAGTGAGTGGGGAAGCTTCACAAGCAGTGCTGTGTGTCATGTTTCCTACCTTTCTCTATGTCTCACTGTTTTTTTTCATTTTAATGTTTATTATCTTTATTTATTTATTGGATAGTCAGAAATTGAGAGGGTAGGGAGAGATAGAGATAGAAATAGAGACAGAGATAGATGGATGGAAAGATAGATAGATAGATAGATAGATAGATAGATAGATAGATAGATAGACAGATAGATAACGACCCACAGCACTGCATCACCACTTGCAAAATTTTCCCCCTGCCTGTAAGAACCGGGTGGTGCTCGAACCTGGGTCCTTGCATATCGTAACATGTGTGTTCAACTAGGTATGCCACTGCACCAGCCTGTCATGCCTTTTCTCTCACCTGCTCTCTGAAAAAAAAAAAAGGTGGAATTCTGCTGACATAAAGCCTCAGTGAAGCCCTGGCAGCAAAAACAAACAAACCTCAGTTTTCCCAAATGAAAAATGTGGGAAATTAATGAAGTTGCTGTGAGGTAAAATATACGAAGGGTCTAGAAGGGTCTAGCATAGTGACTGGCATAGGAGAGGGGTTCCATAACTAATTCTATTGTTTTTTAATAACACTTGCTTCTCTAATGACTTTTTTTTTTGCTCTTTCTTTCTTGTTTTGTTGTTCCCCGGCCTCCCCTACCCCAACGTTTCACTGCTTTACTCTTCCTAGCATTGCTCAATACTAAAGTTGTTGACCTCTGATTTAAAAGAGTTATTTCCTCTTTAGGCAAAGAGGAACTTCAGTTTTAATATATTAAGGTATCTTTTTCTTTCATTTTAGCACAATGCTAGTTTTCATGGTCTTATTTTATGCTTTACTGTGACAATTTCCTGTTTTTTTCAACCCTAGTAGAATTTAACTACTATATCAGATCTAGACTGTTTTTAATTGGCATAAAGAAACTGAATAATATCAATAACTTTTCTGTGTGATTCTTGTTTCTGATGAACTATGCTGTTTGGGGAACAGCATTAATATTTCCGTATCATTTCAGTTTAATGATCAACAGTATCCCAGCATCTTTTTGTTGGTATCAGATGGCCATATTTTGGACAAGGTGGTCTGAATGTTATGTGCACATTCAGAGAAAATTATTAATTTGGTGATTTTTATTTTAAAATCAAAGAATTTTTTTTACATAATCTGCCTATCTATACTGATAGAACCCTCCCCCCAATTATGTGAAGACATAATGATCAGTTCTCTGTAATAAACTTGAGTGATGTAACTACTATGCTACTTTCCTAATTGTGATCTGTTATATTGGTGTTGCCTCATGTTTTCTTCAAACGTTAGTACCTTTCTTTTGTTTGCTTCATTTTTAAATTTCAGGTTATAGAATATACTGTTAGTAATAAAACGCTAAACAGGAAACCCACGGGGGACAAAAGGATGTATAAGTGGTTAAGCTTCATATCACACATATAAACAAGAGTTATTTATAGTAGAGTTGCTTCATGTTTAAATTTGATAGTTTATTAATAAATATGAAAAGAACTTAGTTCCATCAAAAGATTTAGAGGTTTTGGCCCTCCTGAATTCTAAAAATATACATTATTTATCTTGTTAAATAATTGATTCCAGAAGAAATTAGTTGATAGTGATACCCAAAGTACTTAGTTTAAAAATAATACTTATTGCTGAGTCTAGCTTCATTTGGATGTTTCACTCAGCAGAACTAAGGCAAGGCCAATGAATGTGTACTGATGAAAAGTTTCTAGCTGATTCCATTTTTTTTTTTTAATTGGGGAGGGGAATGATTGAGAAGATCTCCTGGAGAACAAGAAACACCATATAGTTTTTTTTTTTTTCATGTAAAATATCCCTTTAAGGGTAGAATTTAGGCCCTTGAAATTCTACTCAGTAGAAACTGGGGAATGTGAGACAAATAGCTTTTGTAATTGGAATGTACAGTGTGTTGTAATAATGTGGAAAGAGAAACAAAAAACTTTCCTTAATGTAATGAGTTTCCATTATCTGTTTCATCTAAGGTTTACAAGTCTACATTGTTGAGATTTATTTTGGGGAGATGGGGGTGTCATTTGCCTTATGCATTCCTGTCCTGGCAACTTTCTCTTCAATCTCTTCCTTTCTCTGCAGCATCAAAATATTTGTTGTCTGTACTTCTCTTTCTACACAGTGGTTTTCTTATCTCTCTTTCTCTTGGCCACTATAAAACCACTTCTAATACCACATTGTTCATGGAAGTTCACACACTTATTAGGTTTTTTCCTTCTGTAGAAACCTTCCAACTTCTCATTGTTCTTAGCAAAGAAAGAAGATGAACTCTGAGATTACTTTAGACCCTTCTTTTATATATATATGTATTTTTCCTGGTGGAAGTAAGCGAAGAATGGAACAATCTCATCTTTCTGTTCATGGATCAAGTACAACTTCACTATGTTTTCAACTGAATGATTTCACCAGATTAAAATACCAATGTTAACAAAATTAAATTGATTCTCAAAGAAGGGGTTTTAACATAGGGAAAACTAATTAATGTTTTTCCCTTGCTCAATATCTAGGTAGAATAAGTTCCTTTTATTTCTAGTTTGCGTTACTTCCTGTCTTTTCTGAATAATTGAAGAAAAAAAAAGTTTCACTAATGTGTGCTTGCCAACAAGTTAATACTCCACAAAGAGAAACTCTGCCCCAAATGACAGCTTCCAATAACAACTCTGATTAAAATCAGAAGTCTTTCATTGTTTTATCCCTCCCCCTTCCAGGACAATATTTCCGGAAGTTGTATTTGCTTCTTAAAAGTCTCTGGAGTCTTTATTTAAGACTCTAAAAGAATGGTGACTAAAACTACAAATCAAGATAGTGGAAAAACTAGTAAGCTTAAAAACACTTCTGAGATGTGTTAGAGTACTCACTTCTTTGTCCTTTTCAAATATAGTCCAATATGAAACCAACACAATTTGTGACTTTACTCAGTGAAATGTTCTACCTTCTTTCAGACAGTTTCATATCATAGTTTATGAGAGAGAGAGAGAGAGAGAGAGGAGGAGGAGAAGGAGGAGGAGGAGGAGGAGGAGGAAAAAATAGCTATGTTAAAATAGAAGGGTTAAGGAATGTATTATTCATTAAAAAATGAACACAGGAACCTGTTTTTCCAGAAAAATTGGGTTGATTCAATCAATGATACCAGCCCCTAGCTATTTATTTTTGTCTTTAGAAGTACAGTACTTAGCTTTTATAATAAAGTAGACTTGATATCCATTTTGGTATGGCAGTTGGAAGTAGTCAAATGATTCATTTCATTGTACAAAATTTTTAACAACTAAAGGATATAAACACTATCAGTAAAACATAGCAAACTTTTTTTTTATATTCCTTGGGCTATCGTTTGAAAAATATCAAATTATTTTATATAATGCTGCTTCTTACAGAGTTCCTTTAAGTGAAGTATGAAAGCTGCAGTGTAAGCTTTATTGGCCTATAAATATGTCATTATAGTTGGACTACATTTATATGCTTTGGATTGTTGTTTAAGCCAAGAAAATATGTCTCTACAGGTTGACTTTTTATTGAAACCCTTTGAGGCATACAACAGAATGTATTTTAGGCCAAGGTTATTAAAACAGCATTTTCATTTTTTAGCAGCAGACTCATTGTCAATTATGCCGCCACAAACTGTCTGTGGATGGGCAGTTATGAAGGGTTTCATCTCCAAATATGTCTTTAAGGAGAAGGGGGGCATGGGTATAGCATCTGAACAGAAATTGAGAAGAGAGCCAAAAGATTGTGGGTGTGGGTATGATTGGGTTTAATGATGGGGGTTCCTTCAATTTAATTTCTGTTTCTAAAGACTCATCAGAATGAAAATGAACTGCTTCCTCTGTCTCTTGAACTGTTAGGAAGTTCCGTGTGCTTAGGGGAACTGACAGCAGGACAGTACTGACAGAGCAAGAGAATCTTGTCTCCAAGTGTAGAAGGTGTTGCTCACTGGAGAAGCCATTATCCTTTATACCTTCAGGTTCTCTCTGTGTGTGTCTTGTTTTATCTCACTGGATTTTTGAGAAGGTCAGCTGAGGAAAAAAAAATATCCATGGAAGCATTTTTGATAATAAAATCTAAGAAATTATTATTATTATCATCATCATTATTAGGAGGTTCTAAACGATAGAAAGCTGTACACTGCAATGATATTTTATTTGTTCCTTTTTAATTTTCCTAGTCATATATTACAGCTATCTAGGCCATATTGAACTCTTATTAGTGTTCCAATAGATTATTATTAAAACTCACATATATATTTATATACATATATTTAGATTTTATGAAACTTTTTGACTCTAGAAAAAATATGTCAACTTGTTATGCTGTGAGTGACACATTGTGTAAGATAGACCTCACATACTCTTAAGTAATTGACTAAATTACTTAAGAGAAATTAGAAATTTGAGAGGCTCTGTTTCAGATTTTGAGTTTGATCTGTACAGCTGCTTGCTGGTCAGCAGATATGGGATGAATTCTCATTCTATGTAGAATAAACAATATCAATGTCACTCATAAGAGTCATCCTAAGTACCAAGAGTTTTTCCACAGAAACATTTTTCACCTAGAATACTTGATCAACTTTCTGGGAGTAAAGACATATCTTACACTGAGATTTCCATCACCCTGTCCTAGAGGTTAATCCTGAGTCTTCTTCATATCTGGCTAACAACCTAATTTTCTAAAGTTCTTCCCCAGGTTGTGATTTCAGAATCACTCAGTATTCCGGTTACTACTTTCAGGACAGACTTCAGGTGTTCCTTTGTGTCAGTTTACCTCTCTCAACATCTAAGAGTTCATTTGAACTTGGAACTATAGAGGCAAAGTCAGAAGGACTTTGTGAGGCAAAATTACTAGAGTGCCTTCCATCGAAAGTATATGCTACTATACTCCTTGAAGTTCAGCTATTAAATAAATGTAGACTATTTGTTCATGAACTTCACTTGTTAACTATAGTAATGTGGCAGGAACCATTCTAATCAATACTAGTGCTAATAATACATAATACTATCTATGTCTTTTGAACTTCTTTAGTATGTAGGGTATGACTTGACCAGATTGCCCTTTGCTTTAGAAAGATCTAAAGTTAAAGAACAAGTTGGTGTTTAGCCTGTTTCAACTATTCTAATGAAATGAGATAAATACCAAACCTGATCATGTCTGTTTAATTTATCATCATACACTTGGCTTCCAGCTAGTCTTGCTTTTTGGTTTGTTTTTATGGTGCTTTGTCTTTGGTTAGGTATTCTATGGTCATATCTATCATAAAAGTCCTTCACGGAGAAAGCAACCAACCCATATTCTTGTTTCAGCTGCATTTCTCAATGAATATTTGTGGTGACCACCATTTCATGAGAAGGTAACCTTACATTTTAAATGCAGCTGTGGTCTGAGTCCCTTGCTATATGGATATGTCACTTTTGTTTTCTGGTTACATACGTGGGGTGTATCATAAAGTAAGTATTTTTAATTAGTCTTGACTTCTTTCAAATAAAATTGTAAGAACTTAAATTTCTGCTATTATAGACAGGTTTTGGATTTATTTGACTTTCATTTGGTGAGGATCTGTTGAGCATATATCAAATGGTCTAGTAAATATCTCTTGAAAAATGCAGCATGGACTCTTATGGCTCATATGTGTTTTCAATACATGTTCTTAAAGATGCATTTATTTATGGGAATGAGAGGGAGAAAGAACAGGAGGATCACTCTGCCACATGTAGTGCCTGGGATCAAACTTAGGACCTCATACTTGAGAGTCCAACATTTGATCCGCTGTTCCACCTCCCGGACGGCTCGAATGTAATTTCAAAATGAAGTTTGATTTGGTTGTTCCCCTTTCAGTTGAAGATACATAGAGGTTTCCTTCATTTATTATAGTCCTAAGGGGTTCTTGTTTTGTTTTGCTTCTTTTTTGCTTTCTACACTTCATCTTTTTAGTCACTGTATGATTACTGATGGCAGGTAAGATAGCTCAAGATAACTGATAACATAACACAGCACCAAACACATACACTCTACATGATATGACTTTTCCTGAGGGATCTGTCAACAGTTATTTGATTTGAGCATTTAGGTTTAATACTCTTTAGCACTGATACTAACTCTCCCAAGCAGCTTGTTTATCTTTTACAGTACTTTAAATGTGAAGTGGTATTATAAATCAGTAATTTTCCTAAATGTTAAAAAAGATTCACTCCCTTTCTCTCCTCTGACATTCTGTATTTAAACCTGACGTTTCTATAGATCATTACAGAGGAATGCTGAGGTTTAGATATTTTTACCTCATTTTAATAAGTGTATTTATGGAGGGCAGACTGGAATCATAGTAGGCTTTCCAAGACTTTACTGAAATGCTTTGTGCATAGTAGGTGCTGAGGAAGTAGTGCTACTTATTGGAGGTTTTCCCGTTGCTTTACCTTCTGTGTTTTCAGTGAGTGTGCCAGGAAAATCCCAGGGCCCTACTTTATTTAGGACTTGCTTTTCGAATTTGTAGTCATTTCTAGCATCTTTATGTTTCGGACTTTCTTTATTGACTTTTACCCTTGTGATCACTCGTGTCTACTGGATACGACACTATTATTGTAGGCAAGTAGCCATTAAACGCTATATCCCAGTCTCCATGCTCTCTCTCTCTCTCTTGTGAAATGACTTCCACTGTTGTTTTTCTTACTACCAATGTTATATCCTTATTGATATTAGAAAATGCAGCTAATGCAAACAAAAATCAGAAAAAGAGATTTGGATTTTTTCCCCCACCCAGAACTGCTGTTATCATGTTTCTACATGCCAACAGGCAAGAATTTGCATGCATATGTTTTTTTCTTTATAAAAATGAAATCTACTGTTTGCTCTTCTCTTGCCTCAGTTTAAACAAACAGAGGTATTGTGACAGCACGTCCATGTTATTAAATACCCTCTGACTATTTCTTTTCTGATTGCGTAATGTTTCATCATAGAGATGTTTCATAGTTTAATTTTTCTATTATTGGAAATATCAAGTGCTTCTCTTTTCCCACAGACTCTGAAATTCTGGTAACTGCACATATTCATGACTATTTCCTTATACATTCATAAAGGTGGAATTGCCAGCTCAAAGTACACACAGAACGTTAGGACAGCCTATCTTTCTACCCTATCTCTTATCCCTTATGTAAACCTTCTGCTTTAGTCTAACTAGTCTAACTGCTTGAGTTTTTTTTTTTAACCACATATTCACACTCCCCTACATCCAAACTCTCCAGTTTATTTTGACTGGCATATTCACTCTTGGAATGCCCCTTACAGGATCTGTAAGGAATTCTGTTTTTAAGAGCAACTGTAAGCCCCTAAAGCCCTCCTTGGCCATCTAACTTGTAGATTTCACCTGCTGTACAGAGCACTTATCACAGTGTCTATGTTACCTCTCTGAACACCATACTCTGTAAATACTAATGCAGTGTCTTTTTTTTTAAATCTATTTGACTTATCTTTCCATAACAGCCTTAGTTCTTAACAGGTATGCATGCTTAACTTCAAAGCTGTACCTAGCAGGTTAAGTAAACATGAGCTCTTTATGATCAACCTCGTATGAAATCTCTGAAGTTCTCTGTTCTGAGTTTACTTGGTACACCCATGGCTAACCAGTAGTTGACTTAATTTCTTTTCCAGCACTTTCTAAAACACCCTCTTGTGGGGTACTTGTCTCTGCACTACCTGGTAGAAGGAGTACCATACTTTCCTTAATGAGTTTACAATTACTCTTGACTTAATTTGCAGTCAGTCATATGTTAACTTATTCTAGGAAAACTATTGAGAGACCATTTGAACATGCTGGAAGCTAGCCTGCTGGTATGAGAATCTTTTATGTCAATTAAGGTTTGTTGTAATATGTATTTTGTGTGTCAACATTGACATTTATTAACTCCCTCCTTCCTCAAAGAACTCTCATGTTTCAGGATTATAGCAGTGACAAAAAATTGCAGCTGAATCTAGACTGGACTGTTCTGTATTATCTTTTTCTTAAAATTGTTTTGTAATCTGTCTCTTTTTAGGTGATAGGTTATTAAAGAGATGGGTTTAGCACAACATCTAATACTTCCTATTCTAGGCAATTGTACTGTTTGCAACCTCCTTTAAAATGGTTACTTGCTAATAATGAGAGAGAGTATTCTCTACCTCCTAGCTACTCATTCTACCCCTTTGGCTCATGAACAAAAAGTGTTCTATTAGTCCCTACAAAAACAATCTTTCATGTCTGATCTATTCACTCAATAAGAAATAAAACACTGTTTCCATTGCAGAGCTGACAATAGGCAGATTTCAAAGCAGGATGGAATGTATACTTTTCTAGCAGAGAAAACCCTGTAGTTACCTGGTTAATTACTCACCACATGATGCCCATGTATAAATATAGGCTTTTTGAAAATACAGTCTCTGTGTGTGTATGTTTTTATTGAAAATATTCAGTTAGTTTCTATTGCTTTGTATTACTGTTTTTTAATCAAAGATTTCAAAGAATGAACAAACATAGAAGCTATCATCTTAGGGTCACTTCTTTTGACAAACTTATTAAATCTTTTGTAGTTAACACTGTGGCAGCAAGAACATGGACTTTAAAATGAGGCAAAAGTGGATTCAGCTCTTCACTTCATAAGCTGCATGACCTTAAAAACGTTAATTATGCTTTGATAGCTTATCTGTAAAACAGAATTAACAATACCTGTCTTGTTACAGGACTGCAGAAGATTAGATTTGATCATGTCTGAGGGAGCATTAAGCATGCATGGGGAGCAGTTAGTCAAGAACAGTAGTTTCCTTCCTTCTTTGTTTTAGGAAAGTCAGTCTTACAGACTGCTCTTTCCCAAGAAAGTGAAGTGGACAATTTCAACATAAAATGAATACCAGGTGATAGATAATGGTAGTATATGATTCTGTTCAGGTTAACTCATAAACATCTGAATATCTATGATAAGACTCTGAAATTGATTCAGCGATAAATTAGCTAATGTCACCACTCCTGTTGGGCTCCAAAAAATCAAGGTATTATTTTGAAGTTATTTCAATGTAATATAATGATGTTCTAATATATGAATTCTATTAAAATAATAATTATTTTTATCACTGTATAGAGACAGAGAGAAATTGAGAGGGGAGAGGAAAAGAGAGGGAAAGATAGAGACATCTGCAACCCTTTTTCACCACTCATGAAGCTTTCCTCCTGCAGGTGGGGACCAGGAGGTCGAACCTTGTGCACTATAATGTGTACGCTTAACCAGATGTGCCATAACCTGGCCCCAAAGTAATTCTTATATAGTTCCTTTAATGAGAATAATATATTCTTTGTTAAAAAAAAGATGTTATTTATTAGTGAGAAAGATAGGAGGAGAGAGAAAGAAGCAGACATCACTCTGGCACATGTGCTACCGGGGATCGAACTCAGGATCTCATGCTTGAGAGTCCAAAGCTTTATCACTGCGCCACCTCCCGGACCACAGTATAATTCTTATATTAGAATTCACATCAGTACTTATTTGTTTATTTTACAAATCTTCTGCTCTTACGTTCCTTTGGCCACTTTTAGATCATAATGAACAACAACTAATTTTAGTTGGCTAGAAAATCTGGTGCCGAAAACTCAAACACGCTTTGCAATATGGAGTGAAATGTGGATTCATGACTTTGATGTTTTCCTGACCACAGACTGACAGTTCTTGTGGTTTATTGGATGGGGATGAAAAGGAGGTGAAGCTAATATGTTTGTATGAAGGTTCGGACTAGAAATCCTGTCTGTCCTTGAGGTATCTGATTACTTCCATATCCCAAGAACATACATCTCCAAATACTCAGTACTTAGCACAGCAAACTTGGTTTCTTGTCTCTGCACAGTAACTGGTAGTATACAGCGCACTGCGAAACAAACTCTCTGAAAAAGCTCCACATTTAATCTGCATGTCAACACTTGATTCCATTCTCATAGGAAGAGGAAAAGGAGGATGCCACTAAATATTTATACTCAGTAGGACCATGAAATAATATGCATTACCTCCATAGACATTTCATTAATCAATAAAATAATAAATATCCTGGCCATGTTTTACGAGGTGAGACTATATTGTCGTGCAGAGTTCTTATAGGGAGAGGTAAACTGAATGTTGTGTGAACATTTCTAAAATCTCACACATGCCTCACAGAGTAGTACATCTCTGGGTTGATAATATGCATACAAAAATTTGGTTTTGGAGGCCAGGCGGTAGTGCAGCATGGTAAGCACACATGGTGAGAAGTGCAAAGATAAGCCTTAGGATCGAGCCCCTGATTCCCCACATGCAGGGGGGTCTTTTACAAGTAATGAAGGAGGTCTGTAGGTGTTTATCTTTCTCTATCCTTATATTCCCCTCCTCTCTCAATTTCTCTCTGTCTTATCCAACGACACAAAAACAACAATAAGAATAACAAGGGCAACAAAAATGAAAAAAATGGCCTCCAGGAGCAGTGGATTCATAGTGTAGGCTCCAAGCCCCAGCGATAACCCTGGATGCAAAATAATAATAATAACAATTTTTTTTTAGTTTTGATAGTTTCTTATTTACTACTTCTTAAATGTCCTTTGCAGTAATCTAGAGTAGTTGGTTTTTTAATATTTTCAATGACTAAGGACTCGTTACTTTAGGAGATAGTTCTATTCCATCTGTAACCTCTTACCTGTGTCAGAAATTCTTTACTTCTGATGAAATTTGTAATGTATACTGTGTACCATAAGCCATCGTAGTCAAGTTGTACTATTGTCCTTAATTTTATTCTTGTAACAAGTAATTTTTTTTTTCCTTTTTAAGAGCATTTCAAACATATAAGAGAAATTGCCCCATACCCAGGACACATCAATGACCTCAATTCCACATCCCTTACTGGATATGAGTGCTAGGTCCTTCACCTTAGGGCAGCTCTTAGCTACAGAAACATAACATTTCTCTGGAGATCCCTTTCTTTCACAGTGCAACTCTCCTTGTCATTAAAGAGACAATAGATGGCACTTCAGTATTGTTCTTTAATTTTTACTTTTACAAAATTTGTGGGGAAAAAAATTAAGACTATTCAGAAGCAGAAGTCCTTTTCTCTTCTTTCCCACCCTCCCATCATTCAACATCGCTACTAATTGGCAGTTGTTCCTCCAGTTATGTGTCTGTGTGACTGTGAATTGTTTTCCTTTACAAGTAGGACCTTACTGTGTACATTACGTTGCAACTTGCTTTTGTGGGTGTCTGGCAAGTGTAGAAATGTACTGTTCAGCACTGTAGCCGTTAACCACATATAGCCGCCGAGTACTTGAAATGAGGCTACTGTGACTGAGAAGCTGTACTTAATTTGATTTCACTTAAACTAAATTCAGTTTGAAATGAAAAATTAATGCAGTATAATATTGTTTTCTTAAATACAACTGTATTGTTTTGTCAGGAACATATCACTATAATTGCTGATTATTTAGCAAGCAAATTGAATATACTCTAAGTGCAAAATATACACCAGACTTCAAAAACAGCATACAAAGTATATATATATACATATATATGTATATATATATATATATACTTATATATATTATTATGTTGGCCATTTGTGAAATAATATTTTGATATGTTGAGCTAAATAAAAATTTCACTTAATTATACCTTTTTAATGTAAATGTTTAATACCACTATTAGAATTTTTATATTGTAGATTGTTCCACATTGTATCTACATTGGACAGTGATGATCTGGAGAGATCTAGTGAGCTGTTATGTTAAGTCAAGTCTTTTATTTTGAAGTAGAGTCACTGTTGTATGCATTGAGTGCTTAATAAGTTCAGAGCATAACATTTACTATGAAAAGAAAGTGAGGATGAAAAGGACTCGCTTCTGGGGCTCAAAAGCTGTAGGGTAGAGGGGAGTAGACAGATACAAAGAGGTTATAAGATAGAGTGATTGAAGGTGTACCAGAGTTACAGAAGAAGGTTCCTAAATACATGGTTATCATGTGACTCCACTTATACGTTTATAGAGCAGGCTTTGTTTTATTTTTTTTATTTATTTGATTTTACAAAATTGCAAATCAACAGGGGTTTAAATCCACATCATTCCAACCACCAGCATTCTGAATCTTCAGTCTCCCTACTGCAATCCACCACATTTCCCTTAAGGTTGTAGATATTGGCTAACCATCATCTCTTCAACTATCTGCCCACATTTATACATAATTGCCCTCTTTTAACTCCTGACTGAATCGTCTCTTCCCTTCCAAGCTACTCATGAAATCATATCTACCTCCATATATCCCTCTCCTTTTCCTTCTCTTTCTCTGAGTGCTGATGGAGCCTGAATTAAGAGTCCTCTTTTTTTTTTAATGTCTATTTATTTTCCCTTTTGTTGCCCTTGCTGTTTTTATTGTTGTAGTTATTATTGTTGTTGTTGTTGTCATTGTCATTGTTGGATAGGACAGAGAGAAATGGAGAGAGGAGGGTAAGACAGAGAGGAGGAGAGAAAGACAGACACCTGCATACCTGCCTCACCGCTTGTGAAGCGAATCCCCTGCAGGTGGGGAGCCAGGGGCTCGAACCAGGATCCTTCTGATGGTCCATGGGCTTTGCGCCATGGGCACTTAACCTGCCGTGCTACTGCCTGACTCCCCCAGAGTCCTCTTATTTTCATCCTATCACTTCTCCCCTGCTGGGAGTATGGATCAAGGTTGTTTATGGGGAGCAGAAAGAAGGTAGGAGTTCTGGCTTCTGTAGCTGCTTCTCCACTGAGCATGGGCGTTGACAGGTCTATCCATACTCCCAGCCTGTTTCTACCTTTCCCTAGTGGACCAGGACTCTGAAGATGTGAGTCCAGGACACATTGGGGAGGTCATCTGCCCAGAGAAGTCGGGATGGAGTCATGGTAACATCTGTAACTTGGTGTCTGGAAGGTGGCATGACCTAAATTGAGATAAAATGGTTAATAAACAGGAACCAAAAAGTAGGATTAGAGCAGATGAGATTAAGGATTTTAGGGTAGAAAAAAGCTAGGAAATCCATTTTAGGCATGTCCCTGGGGGCACACAACTATGGTAGTTTTGCTTGAGTTTGTTAGCTAGACTGAAGTTAGATAATATTGTCTGAGAGAATGGTGTCAGAGTAAAGAAAAGGGCTAGAAAGTTGGATTAGGCAGAGTAGCTCCTGTTCTTGAAAAAAAATTCTGCGGCTGAAAGGAACTATTTATCTCTATTCATTTGACCTAGGACCCATGTTTATATTTATATATTTATTATATTTATTATATTTGGCACCAGAGACTGTGTAACCTCTAAGTCCCTATGGGTCTGAGCTCACAGACCATGGTGACCGCAAGGAACACTTCAGGCTGCGCTCATTTCAGGACCAGTCTTTCTCAAGTAGCAGGGCAGAATACCCCAGCCTCCCTTCAGTCATTGGGGCTATCCCTACCATAGTTGCTTTGTGGTGAGGACAAGGTCCTTGGAGGGTCCACAAGATATCGTTCCTGGTGGAAGTGACCAGTGGTGGTGAGGGAGGGATCCCATAGAGGCTTAGGCCCGTCATGTGTGTGTGAATCCAAGGATTCTCCAACTAGAGCCCCAGATGATGAAGTGGTGTGATATTGACCAAAAGGACCATATTGAATGGTCCAGTCTCTTGCCCTTATCCAACTTTTGTAACCCTCTCTTTATCTGATGATCTTAGACTTTCTCTCAGTTGTTTAGACATTGAGTACCATTTGTTGAGCCCAGCCAGAATTAGGTTTTCAGGCTTTACTTTATATACTTGATTGCTGAATGCATGGGACTCCTACCCCTTGTGATCTTTCTGTTCTGAAATATTATTTGAAGAATCTCATGGTCATCTGATTTAGATCTTTTTGATGTGTCTACACATCCCACTAGGAAATTGGACTTAGTTCAAATTTAGCTTTCAGATGGAATTTCTGCACTTGATGTTAATGCTGACCTCTCACTGTTTAAAACAAATATTTATTGGTTCATATTAAGCCTGACTGGTTAGCAAGTATTAACACACTGGTCAGTACATTATATATTCTTCATTAGAATTTCTGACATTTTGCTAAAAGTTTGAAACTTCTACCCAGAAAGAGTTTTGTTGATGAAGAAAAAATAATTAAGTTTAAAATTCTTTCTTGATTTATATGGATTTACAGTTTCTTGCCTACTAATGTATACTCTGGTGATAAAAAAGATATTAGTTGAAACTCAAAATGTTAAGTCCTTATCTTCTTAGTGGGTGTTCTTGATATATCAAATAATATTTTCATATCATATTCTTAGTTTGTATTACCTACAAATTTAAAAAACTTGGCAATTTTAGATTATAAATTATATTTTGCCATAAAAATGTTGACTTTTTGTCTGTCTATATTATTCACTGTTGTTGTAGATAGGGCTAGTATGGTTAATCAAATCAATTCATAAGAAGTTTCTCCCAAAGGCAATACTAGTAGTGGTTTGAAAAACTCAGAATATTCATTCTAGGCAGAACCTGTGACTGAATACAACTTGTAAAATGTGTTTCCTGGGAGTGGAGAAAGGGGTGTTCTAGGCATTTTACTCTCTTATATTGTATTGTATTGCACTCTTATATTGTATTTTTCAGGGCTTGGTAGAAGATGCACTAATATACATAACCTAACCTCCACACAACCATAACATAAACTATAAGTTAGGAGTCTAAAGGCTTTTTTTCTAGAGCCTGAATTTTAATGCAAAGAAATTAACAGAATCATGGGTACTTAATAAAAGATATATGTGTATTCAAATCTCCCATGCCGAATTTTGTATATAAATGCAGATGTTCATTTTTTAATAAAATGTTTTCTGTTTTATTACTGATTTAATATTGCTTTTCAAGATCATAAGGGGGTATAACTGCAATAGAGGTGTAATTCCATATAGTTCCCACCACTAGAGTTCTGTGGTTAGAACTTCTCTATTGTTTATCCCTCTGGGAGTATGAACCAAAATTCTTTTTTGGGGTGTAGAGGGTGGGAGTTCTGACTTCTGTAATTGCTTCTTCACTGGACATGGCTGTTGACAGGTTGATCCATACCCTCAGACAGTTTCTATCTTTCCCCAGTGGGCTGAGAGGTGAGGTTCTGGGACACATTTGGTGAAGTCTTCTGCCTAGGGAAGTCAGGATGGAGTCATCGTAGTGTCTGTAGCTTGATGGCTGAAATGCAGTAAGATACAAAACAGGACAAAATATTTAATAAACAGGAACATAAATTAGGAATAGAGCAGATGAAAGTAGGAACCTTAGAGTAGAAGGAAGATAGGAATGCTCCTAAGAGCCTGTATCTTAATAATCTTTGTTTGAACTTGATATCTAACATGGGGGAAGACCAGAAATATTGTCTGCACTGATCGTGTCAGAGTTGAGAGTAGAACTAGGAAGCAGGATTAGGTCAGGAAGTTGCTTACAAACTTGGAGAAGATATATAAATGTAATTAGCAGTTTACCACAATGGTCTACAAGAGGTCCATATCCACTCATATTTAGAACAAGAGCTTGTACAACCTGAGTCACTGTCAGACTGAGCTCATAGTCCATAGTGACAGCAGGGAACATTCTAGGCTATGTGCATTTCAGAGCTAGTCTTCCTGGAGTGCTGACTACGATGACCCAGCCTCCCTTCAGAGGCTGGGGCAGTCCCTGTCATTGCTATTTCATAGTTTGGGTACATCCTGAAGAAGCCCACAAAAGGGTTTATAATGACATTCCCAGTGGGTGTTACCAGTGATGGTAGAGAGAGGGATCTTTCAGAGGGTTGGGCCCATATTATCTGTGAGAACCTAAGGATTCCCTGTTGAGGACCCCAAGTGATGGAGTGGCCTAATATTGGCCAACAAGGCCATTGTTAAGTGAGCCAGTCTCTTGCCCTTATCCAGCTTTTGTAATCCCATCTTTATCTGACAAACTTAGAATTTCTCCCAGTTGGTAAAGTGTTGAGTGTTCTTTGTTGTGCTGAAACTAGTATCAGGTTTATGGGATCCGGCCTCAAGCTAGGGAGGAAGTAGAATTTAGTAAGGTCTTAGTAAGCCTCATGTTTTTTCAGCATTTACTTGTTTGATGATTCTAACAAAGGTTGTCATAGGGGCAATAATTGTCATTTCTTTATTTGATACATGTTTTTAAATTTATTTTTTATTTAAGAAAGGATACACTAACAAAACCATAGGATAGGAGGGGTACAACTCCACACAATTCCCACCACCCAATCTCCATATCCTATCCCCTTCCCTAATAGCTTTCCCATTCTCTATCCCTCTGGGAGCATGGACCCAGGGTCATTGTGGGTTGCAGAAGGTTGAAGGTCTGGCTTCTGTAATTGCTTCCCCGCCGAACATGGGCGTTGACAGGTCAATCCATAGTTCCAGTCTGCCTCTCTCTTTCCCTAGTAGGGTGGGTCTCTAGGGAAGCGGAGCTCCAGGACACATTTGTGGGGTCTTCAGTCCAGGGAAGCCTGGCCGGCATCCTGATGGCATCTGGAACCTGGTGGCTGAAAAGAGAGTTAACATACAAAGCCAAACAAATTGTTGAGCAATCATGGACCCAAAGGTTGGAATATTGGAGAGGAAGTGTTGGGGGGGGGGTACTCACTGCAAACTCTAGTGTACTTCTGCTTTCAGGTATATATTTTGCACTAGCTTATGGATACGTGTGAACATATGCTCTCTCTCACAGAACCTGGTCTATATCTAAGTTTTGGGACTTTGTTAGAAAGTGAACCACCTGGGATGGAATTAGAGAATAATACTATGAAAGGAAAGGTCTCACCTGAGTACTGAAACTGAAGGGTTGTCATTCCATACCTGAAGTCTCTGGACACAGTCTGAGCTGAAGCATGTTGAGGTGGCAATCGTTGCGTTGATTAGGTTGCAATTGGCAGATGCAATATTATTTGGTATGAATTGGGAGAGGCATGTGGGCCCTATCCTAAGGTTCCAGGACTTGGGGAAATATAGGCTCAATAGTGGAAATGTGAGGTTCCTGCTATCGTAGGGTTCAAAAAGACAATGGATAGTTATTGTTATCATCACATTATTTGGTAATTTTGTTAACTTTGAAAGTCCTTTTGTTAGGGTTTGCTGTATACTACCCAATATCTTGTATATAGCTATGCCACTGGTTGCTTCTGATCTACTTGGTCTAGGCTTTTTTTTTTTTTTTTTTTTTTATTAAAGAAAGGATTAATTAACAAAACCATAGGGTAGGAGGGGTACAACTCCACACAATTCCCACCGCCCAATCTCCATATCCCACCCCCTCCCCCGATAGCTTTCCCATTCTCTATCCCTCTGGGAGCATGGACCCAGGGTCATTGTGGGTTGCAGAAGGTAGAAGGTCTGGCTTCTGTAATTGCTTCCTCGCTGAACATGGGCGTTGACTGGTCGGTCCATACTCCCAGTCTGCCTCTCTCTTTCCCTAGTAGGATGGGTCTCTGGGGAAGCTGAGCTCCAGGACACATTGGTGGTGTCTTCAATCCAGGGAAGTCTGGCCTGCATCCTGATGACACCTGGAACCTGGTGACTGAAAAGAGAGTTAACATACAAAGCCAAACAAATTGTTGAGCAATCATGGACCCAAAGCTTGGAAAAGTGGAGAGGAAGTATTAGGGAGGTACTCACTATAAACTCTAGTATACTTCTGCTTTCTTACTTTGGTGCCATACTCCAAACTCAGTCAATTTCTGCTTTGCGTTTCTACTTGTTTTTTTTTTTTTTTACATGCATAACATTCCCCAGATTCCCATTTAGCAATACAACCCCACTATTTCATTCATCATTTTTCATGGACCTGTATTCTCCCCACCCACCCACCCACCCCAGAGTCTTTTACTTTGGTGTAATACTCCAATTCCATTTCAGGTTCGACTTGTGTTTTCTTTTCTAATCTTGTTTTTCAACTTCAGCCTGAGAGTGAGATCATCCCATATTCATCCTTCTGTTTCTGACTTATTTCACTCAACATGATTTTTTCAAGGTCCATCCAAGATCGGCTGAAAACGGTGAAGTCACCATTTTTTACAGCTGAGTAGTATTCCATTGTGTATATATACCACAACTTGCTCAGCCACTCATCTGTTGTTGGACACCTGGGTTGTTTCCAGGTTTTGGCTATTACAAATTGTGCTGCCAAGAACATATGTGTACACAGATCTTTTTGGATGGATGTGTTGGGTTCCTTAGGATATATCCCCAGGAGGGGAATTGCAGGGTCATAGGGTAGGTCCATTTCTAGCCTTCTGAGAGTTCTCCAGACTGTTCTCCACAGAGGTTGGACCAATTGACATTCCCACCAGCAGTGCAGGAGGGTTCCTTTGACCCCACACCCTCTCCAGCATTTGCTGCTGTTACCTTTTCTGATGTCTAGGCTTTTGAGAGAGTCCGCATATCAAACACACAGACTATATATTAAAAAGACTCAGTCTGTGTTTTAAAAACTTCGAGACATACAATCAATTTTCCCCCTCTCATATTAATTAACTAGTGATTTATATGACTACACTTTACTAGGAGTGTACATAAACACCATTCCCACAACCAAAAGACTGTGTCCCATCCCACCCACCCACCCCCACTGGCCCAGGAAGCCGCGTGTCTACCCCTCACCACAGGGTTTTTACTTTGGTGCCCTATGATACATAGTTTTTGCCAGTGTAATACTTGGCCAGTTGTATAGTGTTTCTTCTGAAGCTTATCAAGGGGGTAAATACAGATTTTCTCAGGACATCACACATCAATGCCTGATAGTCAGTTATCTTTATACCCCCCCCCCCCAAATAAACATCCTTCAAACATCTCTGCTGAATTTCATTCACTTTTTTTTTCATAGTTGTTCATGTGCCAGGGATGAAAGATAGTTGCATCCATTTATTCCATGGTGATTATCCTTTGGTAGGGTGGACATAGAAAATAGAGAATCTGTAAAATGCTGTGGATCCCTAATCCCGATAATTACATCTACAAAACTGGAATGACATTTGAGGACACTTATGAATGCTTCTTCTGAAATTAGTTTGTGAGTTCTTGGTTAAGGACTGTTGATTGGTTCCTTTATAAAGAGTACAAAGGTGTCATATCACAAAGAAGAAAAATGAGGATGAGGGGGTCGGGTGGCAGCGCAGCGGGTTAAGCGCATGTGGCACAAAGCGCAGGGACCGGCATATGGATCCTTGTTGGAGCCCCGGTCTCCCCACCTGCGGGGGAGTCGCTTCGCAAGTGGTGAAGCAGGTCTGCAGGTGTCTGTCTTTCTCTCCCTTTCTCTGTCTTCCCCTCCTCTCTCCATTTCTCTCTGTCCTATCCAACAATGATGACAGCAGCAGCAATAATAACTACAACAATAATAAAACAACAAGGGCAACAAAAGGGAAAATAAATAAATGTTAAAAAAAAAAAAGAAAGAAAAGAAAAATGAGGATGGTGCGTGTCTACCCATGAGTTTGGTGGAATTCTATTTTCAGATGTGAGAATTTCTGATTGTCATGGGTGGGAAGGAAGAGCATGTCTTTCTCATATTTAAAAAAAATATTATCTGATTATAAATTTTGACCGGATTGGTAGGAAGTGGGGTGTGGGGAGACCAAAAAAAAAAAAAAAGAAGAAGGAAAGGAAAGGAAAGGAAAAGAGAAACACAAGCTGGAACACCACGCTGGTATGTGTGATGCTGCTGATGGAACTAGGAACATCAGAAACGCAAGACTCTATCAGCTGAGATATTTCTCTCACTACAGTTGCTTCCTCATTAAAAAAAATTTTTTTAAATTTATTTTCCCTTCTGTTGCCCTTGTTTTTTTTATTGTTGTTGTAGTTTTTATTGTTGTTGTTACTGATGTCGTTGTTAGATAGGACAGAGAGAGAAATGGAGAGAGGAGGGGTAGTCAAAGAGGAGGAGAGAAAGACACCTGCAGACCTGCTTCACCGCCTGTGAAGCGACTCCTGGGCAGGTGGGGAGCTGCGGGCTTGAACCAGGATCCTTACGCCTGTCCTTGTGCTTTGCACCACTTGCGCTTATCCCACTGTGCTACCGCCTGACTCCCAGTTGCTTCCTCTTTAGAGTGCTCTACAGGAATGCAATAGTGAGATGCCCTAAAAAACCTTTTTGGTCAAGTACAGGATCCTTTTGCATGTAAAGGTATTCTCTAAGGCTTCATTTATGTAGAACATCAACTTAGTGCTTTTCTTTCTCTCTCTCTTTCTCTTTCTTTCTTTCTTTCTTTCTTTCTTTCTTTCTTTCTTTTGTCAAATTAACCCAATGACCTCATTTAAAAAACAATTTCTTGGGTGCCAAGTGGTGATATACCTGGTTGAGTGTACACATTACCATATGGAAGGACACAGGTTCGAGCCCCTATTCCCCATCTGTAGGAAGGGAACCTCAGAACAGTGAACCAGTGCTGCAGGTCTCTCTCTCTCTCTCTCTCTCTCTTTCTCTCTCTCTCTCCCCCTTTTCCCCTCTCAACTTCTCTCTGTTCTATCAAACAAGTAATTAATTAAAATAAAAATAATTTCTTTGTTATGTGAATAAGTCTCAGTCTCACAACAGGAAATATATGTAAATAATGCATTTTGTCTTATTTGAGGGCTTTTGTATATTTATGATTTGGTCTATTTCCTTGTAGCATGGAGATCTTTTTTTTTCTTTGATGAAGATCATATCTACTTAAAGGGAAGTGACCTAGGGGTGCTCCAGCCCCCTTTTAGTCTAAACTATTTTCTGGCATATAATATGTGAAATATGTGTGATGGATGAATAGATTTATGTCATATACCTGGAGATAGCATAATGGGAAGCCCTGGACTTGAACTCTGGATCCTCAGTTTAAAAAATTTTCTTATCCATTCATTCCTGACAGAGATGTCATAGGATTTAATGACATTAAATTCCATGTGATTAAGTCAGAATCTGGCATGATAAATTCCTTGATCAATGGTGCTATGGTTAAAGATTTAGATCTTAAATTAGGATATACTAGATTTTAGTCATTTACAGACCAGCTTCACAATTTTTATCGTACTGATAACTTCTTATGTTATCATTTACTTACTATTTTAACCAAACTGGTTTCTAAACTAACTTAATAATTTTTTGTTATTGCTGTAAAAGGAAAATGTGTATTACTTGCTATAAATAACAGTGAAAATAAATACATAACTCTTAAAATAAAAATATGTTTATCCATGTCTCACCTAAAATTGATTTCAGTACCACTAGTATACACCACAATTAAGTCATTTCCTTTGAGGCTTTTCTCTGGGGCAACAGCCTGACCTAGGTTATTGATAGCCGGGAGGCCTGCTGGGGCTGTGGCAAGCCTCATATCAACAGCAGGCTAGGAAGGGCTGTAACCAGTTGCACTGAATCAATCTATAGACTCAGAAGTCTAACTGCCACACAGATGTGAAGTCTGAGAATATCTCACCATGCACCTACCCTTTCTGTGTGTCACTTACTTGTTAATTGAGCCCTAAGAGATTGGATATCACAGAAAGAGGGGAGCAAAGACATGAATCTGACTTTTTAGAGATGCCTGGACTCCCTCGAGTGATTTAAAACTTAGCCCCTGACTGAACATGCCAAATTATTAATTGCAACTCTGGGCAATTTCTAAACATGGGTCCCAAAAGGGTGAGGAAACGGGTAATTGTTATTATGACAACTAGCCAAAATCAGTGATTGTGTAACCTTGCAAAATTTGAGTCATGGGTAGGGTCAAACTAGTTCCTTTAGGAATTTGTTAAGCCAAGTGTGATTTACTGAGATTGAATCCTTCACGTTGTCTATATTACCATTAACTTTTTGCCCAAGCTTTGGGTTCAAACTAAACAAAGGAAATAAACAGTGCTCTAAAAGGGTGTGTGTGTTAAGAGCACATGAAAACTAACGGTGAACACTCACTTGTGTTGGGTTGCATAATTGACAATAGCTGACACACCACTGGAAAAGGGCCCATTATCCATACTTTTCTTCTAATCACTTAAATATGTATAGCATGTTTTAGGATGTGGTTTGAGAAATGAGTCTACTTGCCAGACAATATAATTCCAACAGAGTACTTATTGAAGGCCATCTTCAATTTGTCTATACTCTATTCTGTTATGTTAAAGAAAAAGATAATTTGGCCATACATTGTACCCCTGGTGAGGAGTGTCATGGTCCCGAACACAAATACTATGAAAGGCATAGGAATTAATAGAATAGTAGCATAAAATATTTGACATATGTACTCCTGAAGTTCAGACTGGATTAATTGTTACCATCTATGAGCAGTACCTTAATCCATTAACTAATTCTACTAGTTGTCTGTTTAAGTCACCTAATGACATTTATGGTCTTAGAATAAATGATTTGGTATTTAGAACTTACAAGGCTATAAATACATAACAGGGATTTGGTGATGTTATAATAAACCATGAGAAAAGTCAGAATGGTTTCTAATGTTAGTAGAACTTTGAAAACTACTTAAACCGTAGTTCTCAGCATTATAATTAGGGTTTTTGTTTAGGCAAAGAAGGTAGCAATTGGCATTTTTAATTCAAAAATGTGCAACTTTTTAAAAAGTTTTTACGTTTTTTTAATTTTTGTTTTTCTTTTTATTTTTGGAGACAGAGAAATTGAAAGGAAAGGCAGAGGTAGAGAGGGAAAGACACCTGTAGCACTGTTTTGACACTTGTGAAGTTTCCCTCCTGCAGGTGGGGACTAGGGCCTTGAACCACTGTAATGTACTTTTAATATGTTTTAAACATTTATTCATTTTACCATGGCATTGCTCAGCTCTGACTTATGGTGATATTGGAAATTGAACCTGGGGCCTCTGATGCCTCAGGAATGAAAGCCTCTTTGCATAGCCATTACGTTGTCTTCTCAGCCCCTTATGCACTTCTTCTTCTCGCGTTTGCCCTTCTTCCGTAGCCAGTTAACAGCGTCAGGTTGAGCCAGATGTAAAGTTTCGAGACCTCCTTTGAATCTGGAGAGGTGGCAGTGTGCACTCAACCTGGTGTGCACCACTCGGTCCCTAAGTGCAACTCTTTCCTTAGTCCTAGTGGAGAGATATATATTCATTGTCTAAAGAAGGTTAGGACTGGGGAGTCAGGTGGTACCGCAGCGGGTTAAGTGCACATGCTGCAAAGTGCAAGGATGTGCAGTAAGCATCTGGGTTCTAATCCCCGGCTCCCCACCTGCAGGGGAGTCCCTTCACAAGTGGTGAAGCAGGTCTACAGGTATCTATCTTTCTCTCCCCCTCTCTGTCTTCCCCTCCTCTCTCCATTTTTCTCTATCCTATCCAACAACATCAACATCAATAACAACAATAATAACTACAACCATAAAAAACAACAAGGGAAACAAAAGGGAGTAAATAAATAAATATTTTCTAAAAAAGGTTAGGACCTCAGTTATTTCTATAATGCTAAATCTTTAAACAATCAGAATATACACTTAGATATAGATATATTGTCTCACATTTCCATGTGAAACAAAAGCTTGAATAGTTGATTGCCATTATTTCAGATTCTATGAACGAAAACATTTGTTGTTCTTCCCTCAACTTTGTTTTCCCAGCTTTGTCACCTAATTGTCTGCTAAAGATGGAACCCTGACAGGGGTGACAACCATATATGCCTACAGACTTCATTCATAGACAAAGAGAGGGTTACCCATAAGCAGGACTCCTAAGACCTCAGCCAGTAATATCATAGCAATAATTCACAGTCCAAAAGACACAGTCCAAAATAAATCACCTGTTCAGTCAATAAACCTACCTTGGCCTCATTGGCACCAGTCAGTTACCAGAGCTTACACACAGGGACAGATGTGCTTGGTGTGAACAACATTTTCAGGATCAGCCCACCCCCCCATGACTTTATTATTGCACAATTTTATAGTACCCAACCCATTTGATTTCTTTTTTTATTTTTAATTTTATTATATATATTTATTTATAAAATGGGAATATTGACAAGACCATATGATAAGAGGGGTACAGTTCCACACAGTTCTCACCACCAGAGTTCTGCATCCCATCCCCTCCCTTGAAAGCTTTCCTGTTCTTTATCTCTCTGGGAGTATGGACCCAGGGTCATAATGGGGATGCAGAAGGTGGAAGGTCTGGTTTCTGTAATTGCTTCTCCACTGAACATGGGTGTTGACAGGTTGATCCACACTCCCAGCCTGCCTCTCTCTTTCCCTAGTGGGGTGGGGATCTGGGGAGGTGGAGCACCAGGACACACTGGTGGGGTCCTCTGCCCAGGGAAGTCAGTTGGCATCATGGTAGCATCTGGGACTTGGTGGAGCAGGTCTGTAACTGCTATCTGCGTTGTCCTTTTTTCCAGCCCATTGCCAGCCTATATGTGACTTATGACTCTGCCTTTGTTCCACTTTGACCCCTCCTGTACACTTCTTCTACCACTGGCCTGGAAATCTTGCTCTCACTTGGAATTCCTAGGTTTTAAGCAGCTGTTTTGCAGAGAGAAAACTAGGAGTTGTCTTCAAGCCGCCATCTTATTCTTCTCCTTCTCCTTCTCCTCCTCCTTCTTCTCCTTCTCCTTCTCCTCCTCCTCCTCCTTCTTCTCCTTCTCCTTCTCCTCCTCCTCCTCCTTCTTCTCCTTCTCCTTCTCCTCCTCCTCCTCCTCCTCCTTCTCCTTCTCCTCCTCCTCCTCCTCCTCCTCCTTCTTCTTCTCCTCCTTCTTCTTCTCCTTTTTCCTTCTCCTTCTCCTTCCTTTTTTCTTCTCCTTCTTCTTCTCCTTCTCCTTTGCTTCAACTTCTTCTCCTTATTTTTTCTTTTCTTCTTCTTTTACGTCCTTTTCCTCTTCCTCCTCCTCCCCTTCTTCTTTTCAATATTTTTTTATTTTTATGAGATAGACTGAGATGCCTAACCACTATTCAGGATTAACCAGGGGCCTCATGCTGTCAAATCCTGTTCTCTAATGCTGAGATATTGCCCATTTTAGTTTTTGACCTTTCTTGATTTTGAGCTCTGGAATCAGAGTTCACCTTATGAAATAATCAGATAAACAAAGGTAAAAAAAACTGGCATATTAACAACTCAGAGCTAAAACAACTAGGGATTGTGCCAGGAGCTAACTTTAGGGCACTTAGACTCGGAGCCATCTTGGATCTCCCAAAGGAGGATCCAGGGGTGTGGGAGAGGAGGGAGGGAGCAATTATATTAAAGTCTGGTTTTTGTTTGTTTGTTTGTATTGTATTGTAACCTGGTGTGACCATAATATGTGTACCACAGCTGATGGGCAGACCTCCCTATAGTCCAGGGTCAGCATGCTAACATGGGGGAAGAATCCATCTAGCTTCTGTCTATAATTTATTGAAAGCCCACCCTACAATACTTAACTGAATAGCGCTCTTCAAAATGCATAGACTAAAAATAGTTTCATCTGCAGTGTGAACATAGTTTCATATTTATACTAGCATCTGGCCTAAGGAATTGAATACTCCATTCTTTAAATAGCTTCACTCTAGCTTTTGAATACTCTGAGAAGAAAAATCTCTCCCAGTCAAGCAACTTGTTTATATAGTCATGTTTAAATGCAAACAAGCTCCCTTTAAAAAAATGCACAAGAATATTAATTTGGAATTTAATGATGCTTTAAGTAGTCAGGGTTTTTTTTTTTTTTGTAGGGAGGGGTAGAGGGCTATATAGAGAATGAATTTAAAATAGATTAATTTAGTAAAAGATTTCTCAGATATTTGCTATGTTTACATTCTTTGTATTTTCCTAAATTTAATTTGCAAACATGTGACTTTGAGGAACATTCTTGATCACTGTGTGTGAAGACATTTAGAATAAACTTCTGGGTAAGAACAATTTATGCTGCCACTAATGTCCAACGATAATAGAAATATAAGCCTAGATATACTTTAACTTTTTCTACCAGCAAATACTTTGGGGCCGGAAATCATTTGCCAGCAGGCCATGAATGTACTTTTGTTAGTCTTAGGGGGCTACTAATGGTCAGTCCCCATGAAGAAAAATGTGAAAATAACACACTAAAAGGTAAACATTACAAATGAATGGCTAATGATTAGCTGTTATAGGCCAAAGGGACAGAGGGTTTTTTTTTTATTATTATAGTTTTATAACCCTTGCCCAACTTTTATTGAAAGAATAGTGTATATTTAGTTATATATCTTATATTTACACCTCTTTTGAACATCTCTCTTTAGTGATAATAACACAATCTTCAAATTTATTTGTATGCTGTAGGAGGGAGATTTTTAAATGCATTTGGGTTTAGCATTTGATGAAAAAAGAGAAATCAACATTTATTTTGGGAAATTCAGTTCATGAATCTATAAGCTAGGATATAGTAATAAATCTCTTACCAACCCCCGCCCCCACGCACACACACACTTCACTCACTCTCAAAATTAAGTAAGGGCAGTATGCTGAGATGCCTGTCAGATGAGCTAATATTTAGACCACTGTTGCTATAATGCTGTCAAGATGTATTCCAGTCCAAAGTGAACAATATGTAAGCAAGCAGGCAAACTCGGGAAAATAAAAACATTAAAGAGTTGTAGTTTCCTTTTACTTAAAACAAACAAACAAAAAAGTCCCTGGGGATTCTAGTTTTACAACTTAGATGAACTATTTTAGTAAAGAAAAATATGTCAGTAGAACATTACCCACTAAAATGTTAACATGTGGGTAAATTTGAGGAGTGGTAACATAAAGGCAAGTTTCCAGTCACTGATGTTGAAATTAGATTTGAGGTCACATAAATGCTTTGGCTGAATGAAAACTGTGTATGTTCTCTGGGAAACAGTGAAATATCATAATTTAAACAGTACTTTCAATTTTCACCAGTAAGGTA
Organism: Erinaceus europaeus; assembly: GCF_950295315.1. Classification (NCBI taxonomy): domain Eukaryota; kingdom Metazoa; phylum Chordata; class Mammalia; order Eulipotyphla; family Erinaceidae; genus Erinaceus; species Erinaceus europaeus. Next base: position 13,748,763 of record NC_080162.1, read on the forward strand.
ACAATATAACCTGGCTCTAAATTACATTTTTAAAATATGTGTGTGTTTTTCATTATGTATGTAATATTTTTTATTGCAGAAAGTACAGATATGAAAAAAAAAAGAATAATCATTTAGAGCCCCACTGGCCAAAGGCTACTATTGCTAGCAGTTTAATTCTAATTTACTTCAAATGCTGTTGCTTGTAAAGATACATCGTTTATTTCACAACAGCTTCTGAGGTGCAAAACACAACCTTATTCCAAATAAAGAAGTAATATATGAGTATATACTAATTTCAGAAAAGTAAAAAATACTGAAGGTGGTCTATAAGTATACTGTAGAATCAATCAATTAATTAATTAACTAACTTATTTATTTGAGAGAGGAGTTGGAGCGGGGGAGACCAAAACCAGAGCACTTACTCAGCCCTGGTTAATGGTTGTTCTGGGGATTAAATTTAGGACCTCAGAAGGTCGTTTGCATAACCATTATGCTGTCTCCCTGGCGCTAGAATTAATTTGAAGAAATCTAAATTTGGACTTACTTCTAAAGGATCTGTATTACTCCTTGTTTCCACTGAATTCTTAACAGTATGGAACCTCAGCAATTCAGTTGAACCCCATTTTATATGTATCATGTAGTCCTTATACTATTCTGCCAACATCATTGAGTTCACTTACGCAACCATGATTTTTTTTTCTTTCTTATATGCTCTGAATTTTCAAAAGTTGTTTGTTTGCTTGCTTCTACTGGACCAAATATTATGTCTTCAACACATTTACCCACTGGGATTAGTTCCCATAAATCAAGATAAAGGAGTAACACTCTTCTCCCATATAAAAGCTCCTTGACAACAGTTTTTTATATTACAAGGACTAATGAAATACTTATGATATTTCTGACATATTCTTATTCCCAGGTTAAAAATCCTCAGTGTTTTCTATTTTTTATTGACCATGCCTGGGACTTCACCATTTTGGACTACATTTTTCGGATGGAGACAGAGACACTGGACAGATGACCTCATCCATGAGTCCTGGAACCTCACCTCTCCAGATCTCTGACCCACTGGGGAAAGATAGGAACAGGCTAGTGGTGTGGATTGACCAGACCATACCCGTGTCTATTGGAGAAGCAATTATAGAAGCCAGAACCCCCCAAATAATTTTGATCCATACTTCCCAGTGGGGGAGAAATGATAGGAGGAAGAGGATAAGAGGGCTCTGAACTCCAGCTCCATCAGCACCTGGAGAGAGAGGAGGACAAAGGGAGGGACTTTTGGATGTAGTAATAGGGTCATGAGTGGCTTGGAGGAGAAGAAAATACTGGTCTTGGAAGGAAAAAGGGGACAATTCTGTACGGATGTAGACAGATCATTGTAGAGATGACAGTTAACCCATGCCTGCAACTTTGGGAGAACTGTTGTGGCTTGCAATAAAGGGACTGAAGATTCAAAGACTCTGGTGGTAGCAACGATATAAAATTAAACTTCTGTTGGTATGTCATTTTGAAAATAAATATTAAATCACTAATAAGCTTAAAAAGAAAGAGAGAGAAAGACAAAGCTAGAAATAGAAACTGAATCTGCCTTCAATTTGGTGGAGGCTGCATTTGAACTTGAGTCACAGGTAATGTGAGAGCAGGCACGTTATCCAAGTGAGTTATTTTTGTCAGAATGAAAAATCATAGGGCAACTTCTCTTCCTTCTCCTCCTCCTCCTCCCTCTCCCCTTCATCCTCCTCCTCCTCCTCCTTTTTTTTTTTTTATTTCCCATCACCAAAAGACTGTGTCCCATCCCATTCTCCCCCCTGCTCCCCACAGCCTCGTGAAGCCGAATATCCACCTCCCTCTCAACCTAGGGTTTTTACTTTGGTACTACTTCTCCTTTTATTTCATCTCTTTCTCTCTCTCTACCCCCTTTCTCCTTTTCTTCTTCTTCTTATCCTTCTCATTATTATTATTTTTTAAATCAGAGCTCTTACTATGAGTGCTGTGGATTGAACCTGCGATGCCTGAGTGTCAGACTGTTGCATTACTATGGTTCCGTCTCCCTGGATTAAACGCCCATTTAAAGATACTGTTAGTGGATTCTATATGTTGTATATCCAGTGTATCACATTAGAAACCGCTTTGTTTCTTATTATGAGCATATATTCCCATAAATATTGCCACATTTTATTATTTCTTTACTGCATTACATTCTGTTGGCTTATATAGAAGTAATAGTTAACTATGAAAACTAGGTCTTTTTATATATGAAATGTTGTTAATATGGGCCACCACCATTCATGGGCCATCATCTTATTTTTTTAAATTATTATTGGATAGAGAAAGCCAGAAATTGAGAAGGTAGGGGGGAGATAGCAAGGAGGAGAGACAGAGAGACACCTGAAGCATTGTACCACCGCTCTCAAAATTTCCCCTGCAGGTAGGGACCAGGAACTCAATCCCGGGTCCTTGAACATTGTAACATGCCCTCAGCCAGGTGCACCACCACTTGGTCTCCACCATCCTAGTCTTATACAATATTTTATTTCTTTTTCAAAACCAAGTGTAAGATTGCATTTGCTTTTACTATAGTTAGAGTTATTTGCATTCTGCCAATTTTCAGCCTATGAAGAGCTTCTTTACTCTTGATTCATACATTTGGAGGATATCTCCCAACTTTATCATATGAAAGCTTGAGAAACCTTTATATATTTACTCAAATAATTTAACAACTGTGTGTTGTTATTATTTATGTACAATATAATGTAATATGTTAGTTTGTCAGAAAAGTTGTGATGCATATTTGCATAGAAAACAAAAAAAATACAGCATACTTTTTCTTTTTTAACTTCTTTATAGGGGAATTAGGAGTTTACAGTTGACAGTAAATACAATAGTTTGTACATACATCACATTTCCCAGTTTTCCACATAACAATTCAACCCTCAGTAGGTCTTCATCTGCCATCATGTTCCAGGACCTGAGCCCTCCTCCCCAGAGTTTCTTATTTTGGTGCAATACACCAACTCCAGTTCAAGTTCTGCTTGGTGTTTCCCCTTCTGATCTTGTTTTTCATCTTCTGTCTTTGAGTGAGACCATCTTATATGCATACTTTTGTTTCTGACTTATCTCACTTAATACATCATGGTTTTGTCTATAACCCAATATCTGGCAGTCTGTATTCTTGTTTGGATGTGACCATATTCCTATTTAAGTTTCTTCTTGAAGTTTTTTTCTCTCTCTCTTTCTCTTCCTGTCTCCATCCAACCTCCTTCCAACTTTTTTTTCCCAATTCTTGTATTATTATTTAATAATGATTGACAAGATTGTGGTATAAGAGGGATACAATTCCAACCACCAGAGTACCATATCCCTTCCTCTCCATAGGAAGTTTGCCTATTCTTTATCCAGTGCTCAGACCTTATACACACATAGACCCACTGCACTTGGGCTGATTTTTTTCATTTCAGAGAGAGAGAAAGAGAGAGAGAAAGAGAGAGAGAGAGAGAGAGAGACCATTACATTGTTCCGTCACCCATGGAGTTGCCCCCAGCTTTTTATTCTTCTCATGTAGTGTCTGGATTCAAACCTGGGACTTCATGCCTGTTATGGCTTGTGCTGTACCAAGTGAGCTCTTTCTCTGCCTCTCTGCCCTTTAAAGTTTATCTTTCTAACTTGATTCCAAGTGCCTTCAGAGAAGAAGCTTAACTTACTATGTAGTATTTGCTTTGAGCAGAGATCCGAGTTCCAGGTAGATTTTTGATAAATCTATCACCATTAGGGAATCATCTATCTGCCTACAGTCACCACCCACCACAATTCTTTGAACGTGAGTGAAGGGAAAGTAAATAGTGTGAGACCATACATTGGACCTAATTCGTGATGTTTCCCACCGTGTCAGGTATTGTAACACACACAAAAAAATCATTTCTTTCATTCATGTGTGTTCTTACAGTATAATAAACAAAGATGGTCGATGTGTAAAATGCTCATCTTTCAGCTAAATGATCTTGTTTGGCAAAATAATCAACTGGTAGATTTGCATACCTGAAGTTTCCAGTTCAATCCCTGGTATTGCATGTATCAAAGTGGTACTCTGGCTTGCCTCTCTGTATCATGGGAAACTCTCTCATATATAATAAATAATATGTGTGTCAAACATTAGTTCAGTTAGACGATATATATTGTGCAGACAGACTGCCTCAACATTTAACTCCATTTCCCCTTTCTAAGCAGATGTTTTGCTGGAAAGTAGACAAGGCTTCCACAGATACCTTTCTGATTTGTGAGTGCTGATGTCTGTTACTATAAGTACCATTTACAGCGGAAAGATAATGCTGTCATTTCATTTTGTGGCCCCGGAGTACTTAATATAACCTCATAGTTTGGATGTGTATGTTGTATTCATGTAGATTTCCACCTGTTAGTACATTCTAGTATTTATCTATTCATTCATTGCAGTATTCAGTAAACACTTAATGCCTATTATGCTCAGGCTCAATCAGACCTCAGCTGTTTATAAAAAAGATTCTTGAAAATATTAATTTTCTTATTGTATGACAGTATTGAGGAAAGTGCATTTCCTGAAAATTACATAGGTAAGAATTCATAGGGATGCAAATATACCTAATCTAATGTTCCATTATTGTCATTGTCATCATCATCATTATGGTGAGTCAACACACATACACACACACACACAGTGTGTGTGTGTATTCAAACCCACTTTCATCAAACCCACTTACTTCTATTCATATTGATGGACTTAAGCATTTTCTTTTTATTATTAGTAGTAATCTAATAATTATTGACAAGATTGTGAGATAAGAGGGGTATACTTCCACACAATTCCTACCACCAGAGTTCTGCATCCCATCCCCTCCATTGGAAGGTTCCCTATTCTTTATCCCTCTAGGGGTATGGACCAATGATCTTGGTATGCAGAAGGGAGGTTTGGATTTTGTAATTAAGCATTTTCTTTTCTACTATATTTTATTTTTTCAAAATGTTGGTTGCATGAAACCTAACAGGTTTCATGATGCTACTAATGAGCTACAAACATCAGTTGAAAAGATAGTCAAGCTAATGTAATCATCTTTCCATTTATGTCTTCTTCTGGATTAAGAGCACTATTTCCAAACTTCACTGTTTATGGATTCAAATTTAGCCAACTCTTGCTTAGGTTCTTCTAAGCTTATAACAATCCCTACAAAAAATGTGATTCTTTTTCTTTTAAAAAATTTTTTTATTATCTTTATTTACTTATTGGATAGAGACAGCTAGACATTGAAAGGAGGAGGGAAAGGGAGAGAGACAGAGAGATACCTGCAGCCCTGCTTTGTCACTTGTGAAGCTTTCCCCCTGCAGGTGGGAACTAGGGGCTTGAACCCATGTCCTGGCACACTGTAGTAGGGTGCTTAACCAAGTAGGGCACAGCCTGTCCCCCTGATTCTTTTTCAGTGCCTAAAAGTAAGCCATTCTTCTTCTTCTTCATTTACTTTTTAATTTCTTTATTCTTTTATTGCCACCAGGGTTATCACTGGAGCTTGGTGCCTGCACAAAGATTCCACCACTCCCAGCAGCCATGTTTTCTGAATTTATTTTCCTCTTTCTGTTTTATTAGTTAGGGCAGAGAGAAACTGAGAGATGTGGGACATGGAGAGAGAGGGGGAGAAAAAGAGACACCCTTGGATATCATTGGGAGGTGGGAGTGTGGGAACACAGAACTTTGGTGGTGGGCGTGGTGTGAAACTATACATTGTAATCTTACAATCTTGTAATAAACTACTAATAACAAATACAAATTAAAAAGAAAGAGAGAGAGACCTGCAGCCCTACTTAAACGCTTGTAAAGCATCCCTCTTGCAGCTGAGTAGAGGGGACTGGAGCCTGGTTCATGGTAATGTGTGTATTTAACTGGGTTCACCACTGCCCAGGCCCCTAAAGCTAAACCCGTCCAAAGGATCCTATTTCCAATGTACTATTATTAGTCCAACTTTATCCTCTTCTTTTGCTAGTTTATTATAAAGTGTAGTAAATAATTGGGTTGGGGAAACAGACACTCATGCCTGTGGCTCCAAGGTCCCAGGTTCAGCCCCCGGCACTAACATATGCCAGAGCGGAGCCCTGCTCTAGTATTTATCTCTGAATGTCTCTCCCATTAAAATAAAATAAATAAAATATAAAAAAACAATAAGTAATTAACTTGCCAATGTCTACCTTTTTTTCTCAAAATTCAAACAATAGTCTATTTATGATACAATGCCCTAATGTTCTTAATTTTAAAAAATACATACAGGTTTTCTGTTCTTCCCATATACAATGTTTTTTTTTAAAGTCATGCTTAAGGCATTGTCTGACTTAGTGTGTTTGTTACTCTTTGGTGGAGAAAGAGCAATAATTTCCTGCCTCTTCACCTTGGACCTAAGAAAAACTACTTTCAGCATTCAAAAGACAAAGAAACACTTCTATTTATAGGATTCATGTGGTTTCTAAAGTTTTATCCAAAGTGAATAGAACAATAATAAATTGCTTTCACATTTCAGCCGATAGAATTGTTTATTTAGCATTTTCTGTAAAACAAGAGACCTTCCATCCGCGTGAAAAGACTGTATTTTGATTGCCTGGGAGATTTGAAATGATTTCTAATCTTGCCACAACTGTCTTCTGCTGTATAAATGAAATGTTTCATTTTCAAAGAGACTGTCAGGATAGTCTGAAGACAGTTCCTTTACTGCTCTGCAAACAACCCCCCCACCTCCAATAAAGTGCTTTGCTTTGTGTTTTCTAAAAGAACAATAGCATTATTTCTTATAGTGGAAGACAGAATTTTCAGCAAGTCTAAAATGCTTATATTCCAGTGGTTCCTTTGTTTTGTGAAATTGTTCTTAATATTCCCTGCCTGTATTGGTTCACTAATACAAAGAGTTGACACTTTTATATCATTTTCAAATCGGCCAGTAGCCATTTGACTAAGGAGCAATAGTTAAACCAATCCTATAAATATTGTATGTGACAATATATGAAAATATGTGAAAAGCATTCTTTCTATTTTTTTATTGGGGAGGGGGAGGGTCAACATTATAAGTGCACTGAGACAACCTTTCTTCTTTGAAAGAAGTAGCACTTTTTCTTTCAAATATATATATATATATATATATATATATATAGAGAGAGAGAGAGAGAGAGAGAGAAAGATATGAGAGAAAGAGCACTGCTCAACTTGACTTATGGTGGTACTGGGGATTGAACCTGGGACCTCAGAGCCTCAGGCATGAAAATATTTTGCATGGCCATTATCTATCTCTCTAACCCTCTCCCTCCCTACCCACCTCCCTTTCTCTCTCTCTCTCTCTCTCTCCCTCTGTCCTTCTTTCCTTTGTTGATCTCACCATACCCAGAAACATGCAATTTCATCAAGCCGTTGAAGAAGACCAAATTGAATTTATCAATCAGTTTTCCTTGATTCTGGGGCTTAGAATTTAAAACAACAACAAACTTAGAATACAGATCTCTGGAACCTCCCTGAATGTGGAAAAGAGTTTTTTGTTTTTTTTAAATGACACTTACCTAACCAATTTTCATTCAATCACAATTTTCTATTGTCTCACAATCAAATAAATTAGTATTTACTCCACTTAATTTATTAGATGATTTATTTTGTTTATATATAATTGTATAAATATTTTCAGGTTTTTTTTTACTCTAAAACCCATAATTTCCATGTAAAATTAGGTGACAGTGGTCTGTCTTTTCAACTGCCCAGTACAGAGGTCTTTTATTTTTTTCATAATTAAGCTTAAAGAACTAGAAAGCTTTTATACTATCTGTTACCATTACTAGAAAAGTTAGTAACATCCACAAATAAAAGCTTTTCTACTAATTATGTTAATATTAGGTTGCCAAGCTACCTCTAGTCAATATATTATGCTTTGATTAGGTATATTGAAACATATTGAAACCCTGGTTTAGAATATGAAATACAGTTGTACTGACAAATATCTATAATTTTTATTTACTTAGAGTCAACAATTGATGAAAAAGCTCTTACTTAAATAAATTGACCTTGAGAATAAAGATGCAAACACAAACATAATTCATTCATTTTATAATTGTTCCTCCTTGCTGTGAACATTAGCCTTTGACATCTGGTTTTTAACCAGTAATCTATGTCTCAAAATAGCCAGGGCATTGGAGGAATGCTAAGGTGAATTCAAATTGGATAACACTTTACAAGTCTAGTTAAAACAAGGTTGATTGAAATCTAAAACACACTGTAATATAGACAAAGGTATTATTATTATAGATTAAATGTAGGTCGAAGATATAGAAGGATTATTGTGTCTGTTTCAGATGTAATTTCATGCCTGAGAATTTACATTGAAAGAAAAATGGTCTGGATCCCATTAGCGAAAGGCTCTGTTTTGCTGTCAGTTTAATTAAATGGAAACTGCTGGCAAGAGCACTGAGGAGGTTGATGGAAGCAATACTATTTTGTATGTTGGAAGAGGAAACTGTTAGGTCTTCCAGTTTGAAAAGGATACAAAAAATGAAACCTGTGATTCATTTTTGTTTACAAAATCCTTCCTAGTTTACAATGACCTTAGTGATAAATTAACTACAATAAGTTAGACACAGTGTGCAGGACAATGGGCCTGATCCCAAGATATGAAATGCTAATCTCTGATGAAGAAGGTACAACTTATTTTAATGTGACTTTTCCCCTAAACAATGCATTCTTCAACAAAAGTAATTGTTTCCTTGGTTGTTTTTGATTTTTTTTTTCCTCCTGTAAGTAGACTAAGAAACAGGGAGGGACATTCAATATGCATTGAATATATGAATGGGGGGGCTGTGTAGCAAAAGGAAGAAGAAAGAGGGGAAAGGGTAAAAGAGAGACCCTGGAACAGTCATTTATCTGTTAAGTGTGTTTGGCATCCTGCCTTTTGGCTCAATTTTGTGAAACATATTTGGTTATTTGGTTTACTTTAATGGGCAAAAGCTCTGAATCTCATTTAAAGGGGGGGAAAAAGAGCATGTTTTCTTTTCCCTTTTTCAGTTCCGTTTATTATATCTTGACATTCTGTCCTGTAATTGAATAGTAATTCTGAATTTAGAGCTTGAGAAGAAAGAAATGAAGTGGGTCTCTCCCCTTGCTCCCTCCTCCTCATATTTCAGAGAAAAGGACTAGCTGATCTCGGTTTTATCTCTTCTCACAGCCACTTTTCAGATCGGCACCATAAAATGATTGTTCAGATTTACTAAGACTGTGTGGTCATCTTTGTACCATTGAGTTTGCTGACTATAACAAGTTTGTGTCTAAAAACTGGAAGTTAATACATGTCGTTGGAAGGAAAATTTCCATGTCAGTTTCAAAAATCACATAGCTAGAGAAAGTACTCTGGATGATACCACCTGGCACATACACCATATTATACATTTAGCGAAACTCAGCTGTACAACACAGGTGAATCCTAATGTTAACTATGAGTGTGATTCATAATAATATTATCTGTATTAATATCTGTTCACCACTCGGGCAGAGGTACCATTCAAGCTCTTTTAAAAAAGATTTTTATAAAGAAACTAATGGCAAAAATCTAAAGAACAGCAAAAAGTCAGTGGTATGTAAATCAATATCCAGCATTTAGCTGACATATTGATATTTAATTTTTAAACATCGTTTTTATTTATTCACTGGATAGAAACAGCAAGAAATTGAGAGGGCAGGGGGTGATAGAGCAGGAGAGAGAGAGACACCTGCAACACTGATTTACCACTTGTGAACCATTAATTAATATTTAATACATATTTTTATTAATGATTTGCAATATTTTAAGATAATAATGGTATAATTCCAGGCCACTCTCATCACCAAAGTTCTGTGCTCCTAGCCACCTCTCATGGTGATCATCATGATTATCCCAAAGTTAAATATGTGTGTGTGTGTGTGTGTGTGTGTGTGTGTGTGTGTGTGTGTTTCTTTTCTCAAGTTCATGCAGTTTAATTCTTTATATCCCACATATGAGTGGAATCATCCCTAACTTGTCCTTCACTTTTTTACTTCACTAAGCATAATCATTGCCAGTTCCATTTATTTAGTTCCAAAGGGCACTTCATAATCTTTTTTAACTGCTGAGTAATGCTCCATATGTTCCATGATGAGGACTGCCACTATCACATCATCAGAGTCATCCTCCTAGTGAGGCATGGGTGGTTCAGTGGTAGAATTCTCACCTGCCCAAATCCTCCTCCCCCTCCTCTTCCTTTTCTCCTGCTCCTTCTTTTGTATTTACAAGATTCAAATTACTGGTTTTTATTTTTTTTTTAGAGAATTAAACTTTAAAACAAACAAGTAAACAAACAAAAGATCAACCCATAAATTCTCTAACTGAATAGACTTAGAACTAATGAGCTTGGCAGTCCAGTAGAAAGGCTCAAAAAAGTCAGGCCCCATAAACCTAATACCAGTTTGGTTACAACAAATGACACTCAATGCTTTAGCAACTGGGAGAAAAATCTAAGCTTGTCAGATAAGGAAGGGACAAAAGAAAAAAAAAAAAGCTGGATAAGGGCAAGAGACTGGCTCTTAATGGTGGCCTTTTGCTTAGTACCAGATCACTTCATCATCAGGGCCCTAGTTAGGGATCTTTGGATTCCCGAACAGGTGGTTTTTATTCTATTGTTAGATTATTTCCCCTTCCTAACTCTACTCCTCATAGTTTTTTTTTTCACCTGATATTTTAAACTTTTTCCACCTGATTATTTTAAACTTTTAATCAGGAAGATAAAAAGGCATACACCAGAGAAGCGTGTCAGCCATTTGGGCAAAGGTGGTTGACCTCATATGGAAGTTGATGCCTACTTTTATTAACTTCTTTTTTTTTTTTTTAAGCTATCTTCTTTTTTTTTTAATATTTATTTTATTTATTTATTCCCTTTTGTTGCCCTTGTTGTTTTATTGTTGTAGTCATTGTTGGATAGGACAGAGAGAAATGGAGAGAGGAGGGGAAGACAGAGAGGAGGAGAGAAAGATAGACACCTGCAGACCTGCTTCACCGCCTGTGAAGCGACTCCCCTGCAGGTGGGGAGCCGGGGTTCGAGCCGGGATCCTTATGCCCGTCCTTGTGCCGGTCCTTGTGCTTTGCGCCACCTGCGCTTAACCCACTGCGCTACAGCCCGACTCCCCTTTTATTTACTTCTAAGGCCCTGTCTTCACCTCCTTTCTAAGCCACATCTATTACAACTTCCTGGTGTCCTGCCTTTTCCCACTCCCATGGAAAACAGGCTGACTTCCTCTGGTGTTGTCCAGATTCTCTTCCCTCTCAATAACAGGACAAAACCGAAGGTTCCTGTTCTCAAAAGTTCCAAGTCCTGGTGGAACTGGGGTTCAGAGTCCTCTAAGCATCTTCCCCTAATATTTCCTCCTTTGAGAGTATGGACCAACATTCTTTTTGGCATGCTAAAAGAAAGAGTACGGGCATCTCTCTGAGACATAGATGTTGGCCTGTCAGTCTATATCCCCAGCCTGCCTTTTACCTTTCCATAGTGGAGGAGGGCTCTGGAAAGGCAAGGTTCTGGGACACAGTAGTCTCAGAACATCCTTGAAATTATATATATGTATATGTATATGTATATGTATATGTATATGTATATGTATATGTATATGTATATGTATATGTATATGTATATATTTGTAATCTTGATTGTTTCTTAGAGGAAATTCCTAGAAGGGGAACTTGTCTGGGGGTCAAAGGGCAGAGCAATTCTGAGAACTGCTAGGAATTGCCTAAATTGTAAAGAAGTTTTTCAGTTGAATTAGAGCATCATGCATATTCAAAATCCCTCAACATTTGATATGTTATCACCATCATAAAATGAGAAACATGTTATCAGCTTTTAAGAGAAGTCTGACAAATCTAGATAAATCTTGGACTGATTTCTTACCCAGTGGAACCTGTTTCCTTACCCAGTGTTCTATTTTCAACTCTCACACTATGATTAGGAAGAGCAACCCAATTATAAGAGAGTTCCTAACCACTCCCCTTTTCACCTGTCCATACCTGCTAGTAGGCCTATATTTATTTGAGTCAAACCTTTCAGTGAATACAAATACACTCTTGCCTTTCTGAATATTCTAGAGCCAGGGTGTGTGTGTGTGTGTGTGTGTGTGTGTGTGTGTGTGTGTGTGTGTGTGTTTTGTGTGTGTGTGTGGGGATTCCTTCCTCATCTTCTCTAGCTTTCGTAGGTAGACACAGGGAATCCACATTGGAGAATGAACTAGTGATAGGCTGAGACAGCTATTAAAGGGTTAACATGAAAGGCTATTGTGGCCAATGAGCACTTCTACTGATGATGTCATACTGGTGACATCAGAGGCCCCAGGGAGTTTACTATAAAATAATTCAGAACTGGAAACATTCATTCTACTCTTACTGGCTTTTTAAAGTATGACAAAAACAAGGATAAATTGATGTTTTAATAAAACAGAGCTTTGTGTGTTACTCCAGACTCCTGAAGATCATTATTTTGAGTTCAGTTAGCGCACGTGCATACACACACACACACACACACACACACACACACACACACATACCCCAGATGCCTATGTGAAAAAGGGGAGGGGAAAGCATTTAATCTTTGTTATTGATTTTCCATGTGCACAATTTTATCTAAAGAGTATGCTTTACCAGCTATTATGAAGCTGGGCTTTCAAGCCAATAAAAAGCTTTGGGCCCTAGAAAATAAAATGAGATATTCAAGCAGTTAGTTTATTTTAATCCCTTTTTCTTTTCTACTTCATGACAGTATTTCAAATAATTAGGTTGATTTATGGTTACAGATAGCTTTAAGATGTAGGATGCTTTGACAGTGCTGCACTGGTTTATTATATCTAGCCTTATCCAATTATAAAATTGAGTTTCGTCATGTAATGATTCTCTAACTAAAATATCAATCATGGTGAATGGACTTTTGCAACGTGAGGCTATTTTGAGCTTCTCTGTTCAAGGCCTCCTCACATCTGAATATGCTTACTTAGCTTTACTCGTTAACATGTAGGAACACATGAAACTTTGGCTAAATTTAGCCTTCCTACTCTACTGCACATGCTTGGTTAGAGCAAAAGGGGAGGTTTTGGCGATGAGCAAGATATGATAGACTAGAGTAATTATTTCCTTAAGAAAATGAACATCCTATATTATTTGCACAAATAACACAAAATGATTATTTGGCTGTGCTGTTGTAATGAGACAATAAAGATCATATTTAATTTAAAACAGTGTTCCCCGAGGTCATCTTTTTTTATTCAGAGCATTTTTGGCTACTAAAACAAACATGATTTGCTGCTACAGTTAACAACAGCAATTTTAAAAAGCAAAGAGAGAGAGAGAGAGAGAGAGTCTTTTCTTTCCTTTCCATTTACTTTAGCATTCCAGAAATCACTATAAGGGCATGTGGGGTAGGAATGTTGAAATAGTCCCTTATTGAAATAAGTCACTGATTTTACTTTTCCCCCATATTGTTCACATAACCGTTTATTTACAATAATTTGAGTAATCTCAGAGTTCCTCCTAAAGGCTTTTTTTGGCCTGGATAGAAAGTACAGCTTTAAGATATTTCTCCTAAAATAAATTTGAGACGGTCTCATTTATAGTCAGCAATGCCTTGATTACTTGCAGACACACTGGAAATTTACATGCGCTTTTCTCCTTTATAAAACACTGATCTGTTCATATCATTAGTTCCCTCATGACTAGCACTTGGCTGCTCGCCAAGAGGTCTAAATCTGTAGTTGTAAATCGTGAGTTGAAATAGCAGAAAGTGGATTTGTAACTTAAAAAGTGTAAACAGTTTGGAAAATGAAGTAATTTTGGAGTATGATTGATTGCCTTGTGATTGTACTTCAAATTAGCCTGGGGTCTCAGGGGCAGATATATGCCCTAACTGGTTATTATACATTTTCAGTTTTTGAAGGAATAATAGCATTGTTGGTAGGCTTTTAAACAACGTATGCATCTCCTGGAGTGACCTTTTAGGAAATGAATAGTTTTATTGTGTGTCCATTACTTTGCCTGAAACAACATTTTTGAGTTATTAATTTGACTTGTTCTATAAATAAAGAATTCAAAATGCAAAGCAGCTGTGCAGCCCAGAGTACAGTATATCATCTTGTGCTTTAGAACTACTGTTTGAGATTGATAATCCACAGAACAAACGGTTTCTTGGATGATAAATTAATAATGTTTTCTGGAGCCTGTGATTACCTCAGATTAGCCCTTCAATATCACAAAAGTCAGAAAGAATCATCAAGAAGGACAATCGATTGATTAGTTGGTCTTCTGGGGCCACTGAAAGTGTACGTTTGTTTTTGTTGAGGGATCTCAATTCAGCTAATGGCATGGATTAAAAGTAGGAATAGTCCCGTATGTCATTTCTGGACAAAATATACCAGGTATGGTAGAACAGAAAGACCTACAGCCTAAAAGACTAAGTAAGCTTGGGCATCTCTTTCCCTTAGTGACCACCTCGCTATCTTGTGCAAGTCAGTGAGTCCTCTCTTCTCTATATTACCCACAAGTCATTGTGAGACTCAAATGATACCATGGGAGAGTTTCTGCGAATTTAAAATGTTTTCTATTATCTGAGTGTCATCATCGTTATTGCAAATTATTGTAATTGCATTATTACTATTATTATTATAATAATTTAGACTTGTCAATCTGTAAAGGGATGCAAATTTAGAACCACAGACTCATTCACCCATTGCTTTTATGAAGAAATAGGATAGCAATTGATTTTTTTCATTTAAAAAAATACTAGAATTCTAGTTTGTTTATGGGAGTAATTTTCCCAATTTAATTTTCTTCTTTCTCAAAATTTCTTGGGGATACATTTTGTTCTTTGGTTTCACGATGAAGAATGTCAACTCTGTAAGCATTTATTGGAGCTGTTACTACATGTCAGGAAGAACCTGTTAGGCATCAGGGACACATTGGTGAAAGGGATATTGGCTTTGCAAATGTCCAGGCTGCCAGGCAACCAGTTCCAGTCGAACCTTCTATTACAAGGAACCTGCACTGGGTCTGGGCTTTTCAAGAAGGTGCCATTAGCATTAGCCACATGTGGTGGTTGGTCACCTTAAATACACCTGCTGTGACTGGGCAACAGAATTTAAATTTCTTTAATCTTATTTGATTTTATTTACCTTTAGATAGTGCCACATGGTTAGGAGCTACTGTATGGAAAGCCCAACTCCACAGTAGAGATTTTTTCAAGCTAATTGTCAGGTTGGACATTAACACTGCATATTTTATTAGTGTGTAGAGACTATAAACTACCTGCATTTCTGTTCTTCTTAATGAGATACCATGTCAGAAGGGTTTTTTAGTGGTATTGGGGGGCTGAGCAGTGACACACCTGGTTGAGCTCACATGTTACCATGCCCAAGGATCTGGGTTCAAGCCTCTGGTCTCCACCTGCATGGGGACAACTTCATGAATGGTGAAGCGGAGTTTCAAGTGTCTGTTTTTTTCTTCCAATTTTCCTCTTCCTTATCAATTTCTTTTATTGTTTTTTTTTTATTTACTTGATAGAGACAGTCAGAAATCAAGAGGGAAGGGGGAGGTAGAGAGGAACACAGAGAGACACTGTCAGCACTGCTTCACCACTTGCAAAGCTTTCCCTCTACAAGTGGGGGTGGGGCTCGAACCTGGGTCTTTTCACATTGTAACATATGCACTCAACCAGGTGCATCACCATCTGCTTCCCCCACCCCTCAATTTCTCTCGGTTGTCCTATAAAAATATTTTTAACAGAAAAAATGACCACTAGGAGTGATGGATTTTTCATGCAAGTGCTGAGCCTCAGTGAGAACTAATAATAATAGTGATGATAAATAATAATAACATAAAATAACGCTGATAAACAATAATAAAATAAAATAATGGTCTTTGGCTATTGCCAGTGGGTAAATAGATAAATTTGTTTATAGTGAATATATGATTGAAACAGGGATTTGGTATGTATGATGGGGAAAATAAACAAAATACTCAAATTCTGGTGAGCAGGCTAACCTTGGTGCTATGGGGTTCTGGCTGGGGGGGAAGTCCCAGCCCAGGCAGCTGGGGATGGTCATCTCACTGCTCTAGGGGGCAAGGCCGTTTGTGGGTATCTGTGCCCAACTGTCATCAACACCGCAGCTATGAACACTGAACTGCAAGGTAAAGAAAGAACTCTCTGCCCCTTGAGAAAACAGAGCACTTTACATTTTCATTTTGAGCTCTTTCAATTCATTCATGCTCACAGACTAGAACCTCCCAAAGGTATTGGGTATAAAATGCAGCCAACCAAGACTTGAACATGCAAAACATTGGGAGAATGCTTCATGAGGCCAAGACATACACAACCAGCTGGTGGGGCTGGGGTAGGGGTGATGAACGGTGATGCATCTGTACCGGTGATCTGGGTTCCTCATAATTCTGTCTCTAATTCCTACTTCAGTGAATTTCCTATAGCAGAGGAAGCAGCTTTTGGCATTGTGGAGCAGTTACTTGAATACTTGTGGTGAGAAGTCTAATATTAGAGTGGGAAAAGGGAGCCTTTAGACATCTCAGAATCCAGTCTCTCTCTCTTTGAATTCAGCATTTCTGGCAATCAGTGTTGACTCGACTCAGGACAGTATGGCGTAGATGGGAGAGATGGCAGTAGAGTTGATTTACATTCCTAACTTCATATATATATACATCTAACATCATCATTCTCACCTGGCATTTTCTCAATTGATGAACCAAAGAAGTCTTTTCTCCACCTTTCTCTCACACACCCTTCATCAAAGAGCAACACTTCTGAGCTCTAAACTGACTCTTTCATATCCATCCCCTTGGCAAATAGGGACTTATCCATATCCAAGGCCTCCTTACCTACTATCCATAGCACATGTGTTCCTAGAGCCTATGGTACATCTAGGAACTCACAAAAATGCATCCATTCATTTTACAATAAAAACATTACAATAATGCTTTTGGTTGAAAGGCATGCTTTAATGTCAATGCACGGCTGAAATGTAATTGTTGATGTCTTCTTACGGAGGATGGGACCCAGGAAGGCATATGTGCCAGGAAGCTAAGAGAAGTCAAAACGTTGCCTTTACTCCCTGGTCCTGTTTTGTTTAGAAGGCTGAAACCACATCACTGTTTTTCCGGAGAAGAGACAGGATACCCAAAGAATGGCAGAAAATTGTTCAGGATTACACAGTCTGCTGCATTGGGCCTTCTGAATACTTCTTGTTCATAGACTATCACAAAATTTCGTCTTAAAGTGACTTGTTACAGGACTGGTTTTTCCCAGCTGTAATGTAATTATACCTTAACCAATAAAAAATTTCCTGTGGAACAACTGGGAGGGGTAGAGAAGAAAAGAACTCTCAGCAAATGTGAATTGTTGTTTATTTTCTCTCTCAAACAATGTTTCACATTAAGCCAGCCATAAATGAAGAGAATTGTATTATAACTGTTTTGGAAAAATAGCTGCTGATCTCATAATTTCATTGAGTTTCCAGGTTTCAGAAGTTTCTCTTAAAATAATACTAAGTGTTCTACCTACCTCCACTTGATGGGCAGTAAGAGTTGTAATTGCAAAACCAGAACAGATTCCTCTTGCTTCCTCTAACATGGCGGGTTCTGTGCTGACCCTGAACAGGAAAGGGGAGGATCCCAGCTTCCCATTACAGGGGCAGTTTCCTTTCATGCTCAAGTCCTTTGGAACTGGAGGTGATTATACTTAAAGAAGTAGTTTAAGGGCAACTAGCAAATGGTTTTGCTTCTTTTTTAAATTTATTATTAGGTGGAGACAGAGAGAAATTGAGAAGATAGAAGGAGAGAGAGACAGAGAAACATACACAGCTCAACTTACTTGTGAAGCTTTCCCCTCTGCAGGTGGGGACCACGGGCTTGAACCTGGGTCCTTGCTCACTGTAATGTGTGCACTTAACCAGATGCGCCACCACCTGGTTCCCAGTTTTGCTTATTTGAGGAATATAGGTAACTGAAGTATATGAACTTGCAAAGAAAAAGAAGAAAGAAAAGAAAAAGAAGGAAAAGGAGTGATTAAACTGTCTCTAAGACTCTGGAGAGGGTAAGGGGAACATCTTGGGTGGGGGTGGGGTTACAGTGTTGAACTGTACCCTTTTAGCCTTGTGATTTTGTCCCTACTAATTAACTTATAAAAAAAGAAAATATGCCTGGTTCTTAAATTTTATCCCTCGGAGCATCTCCCCACCCAGCACACGCCTCACAACTTTATTTCCAGCTGTCACCAGTTGTCAGTGACAACCCCTGTGTTCCAGGTATATCAGAGGAGAGGCTCTCTCCTAAGTCCTAAGCAGTGGCTGTGACAGGGACTTGGGAATCAGATAGATCTGGATTCCGAAGTGACCTTGACCAAACTGCTTTATCTCCCCAAGCCCCAGTTCACTCGTCTACAAAATGGAAGCAGTGAATATCCCTGATAGGGCCACAGTAATGACTAAAGACCCACTAAGGGCTTAGTTTGTGGCAGTCTGCAAGTGTATAGCCAATAAAAGGTAGTTGTACTCTAGCAGGATGGTTATTTGATAACTGAACATTCGGACAGATAACATGAAGATGCTTGTTTCTATTTTCCTCTAGTTTAGCATCACGGATTTTGGTGACTGCAATGTTAACAAACATTAGGAAATGTGCTTGGCATTTTGCAAGCTGAGTTGTGTTGGACCTGTCCAGGTGTGTGCAATCTTCTTGGAAAATGCTTTCAAGCCGTTGCACTTGAGTGCTGTCAGAGCTGAAGCAAGTTCATAAGTTTATGATCTCTCAGTGTCTTGGGGAGTTGGGCCGTAGCGCAGTGGGTTAAGCGCAGGTGGCACAAAGCGCAAGGACTGACTTAAGGATCCCGGTTCAAGCCCCCGGCTCCCCACCTACAGGGGAGTCACTTCACAGGTGGTGAAACAGGTCTGCAGGTGTCTATCTTTCTCTCCCCCTCTCTGTCTTTCCCTCCTCTCTCCATTTCTCTCTGTCCTATCCAACAATGACGTCAATAATAACTACAACAATAAAACTACAAGGACAACAAAAGGGAATAAATAAATACTATATATAAGAAATCTCTCAGTGTCTAAGGGGGTGGTGGTGCACCTAATTAAGCACATATAGTACCATGTACAAGGACCTGCACAAGACCTGGATTCCAGCCCCTGCTCCCCACCTGCAGCGGGAACACTTCTCAAGTGTGAAGCAGTTCTGCAGTTATATGCCTTTCTCTCTCCCTCTCTCCTTCTCCCTCCCTTCTCAATTTCTCTCTGTCTTATCAAAATAAATAAACAGATAAATAAATAAATGAGAAAAAATTACCTCCAGGAGTTGTGGATTCATAGTGCTGGCACCAAGCCCCAGCAACCCTGGTGGGGAAAAAAAATTCTCTCAACATCTACAGTGCATATCCCTGAATGCAAGACTCTTAACACTTGTCTGTTATGCTATGTTGGGTGTAAGAGAGTGCATTAAGTAGGAAAGAAACACTTGACTTGGGTGTTACTAAACTCCATTATCTTCTGTCAGAAATCCATAGCAGAAGAAATGAATTCCATCCACCACCAGCCTCAGTTTCTGAAGGGTTTCACTAACGGTCTACAGAGTCTTAGCTTGAAACAAATGGCATTTTAAAATGTTTTTCTTTTGCAAGTTTAGAAATCTTATTTTAAATCAATGTAATGAGACACTTTGAACAATATGTAGTCATTCTCACTTCTCCATGTGTTAGAAAAAGCAGTATCACAGAGAGAAAGATGTCGTTAGATTAAACTGGTTATTTTCATGCACATTTGCCTCCTTACTGAGTGTTCCAGATTGTCAGAATGGATGATATAGGTAGGAGGTATGCGTCTGTATGTGTCCTAAGTAAATCATGTGTTGGATGAGTTAAGATGGTTGAAATTAATAGTGATTTTAAAAAGAAGAAGAAGCCTCAGAATTAAGTAGAATTGCTAGGCATGGCTTAAGCCCTTCTCTTCCACATACCCTGCGTGCCTCAAGAACAAGTTCTCCTGTTTTATTGAAACAGAGTCTAAGGTCCCCTGAAAGTATGAAGAGATGGGCTGTCATGGGAGTCATCACAACCTTTTACAGAGAGGAAGTGACACGTCTTAATTCTGAGATTAAAAAAATACTTTATGGCATCTATGAACAAAGATAAAGAGAAGGAGTTGGGTGGTAGCCCAGCGGGTAAAGCGTACATGGCGCAAAGCACAAGGACCAACGTAAGGATCCTGGTTCGAGCCCCCCTCCACCTGCAGGGGAGTCGCTTCACAGGCGGTGAAGCAGGTCTGCAGGTGTCTAATTTTCTCTCACCCCTTTGTCTTCCCCTCCTCTCTCAATTTCTCTCTGTCCTATCCAACAATGAACAACATCAACAACAACGATAATAAACACAACAAGGCTACAACAACAAGGGCAACAAAAGGGGGCAGGAAGGCCAGCAGGAACAGTGGATTCATGATGCAGGCACTGCGCCCCAGCAATAACCCTGGAGGCAAAAAAAAAGACATTTAGTCAGAGATATCACAAGGCAAGGAAGTAAACTGGAGGACTCTCTTCCATCAAGTGTGTGGTGACTTACACACACCATGTATGAAATTTTATCCCTGAAATATTTATTTATTTATTTATTTATTTATTTATTTATTTATTTATTTTTACTAGGATAGAGACAAAGAAATTGAGAGTGAAGGGGGAGATATATAGGTTATTGATAGATAGATAGATAGATAGATAGATAGATAGTTAGACAGACCTGCGACACTGAGTCACCACTTGTGAAGCTTCCCCCTTGCAGGTGGGGACTTGTGCCTTGAACCCAGATCCTTGTGCATTGTAACATGTGTTCTCTACTAGGTGTACCACCACCCAGTCCCCCTCCTGAAATCTCATAATTTTGTAAATAGCTGCTGTTAATAAGTTTAAAAGAATCTCTTCCACCCACATGAACATGAGAACATTCATTCCAACTCTTTTTTTCTTTACTTTAATTTCCTTATTGGGGGATTAATGGCATATAGTCGACAGCAAACTACAATAGTTTGTGCACGCATAACATTTCCCAGTTTTCCGTGTAACAATACAACCCCCACTAGGTCCTCCTCTGCCATCATGTTCCAAGACCTGAATCCCCCACCCCCACCCCAGAGTCTTATACTTTGGTGCAATACACCAACTCCAGTCTAAGTTCTGATTTGTGTTTTCCCTTCCGATCTTGTTTCTCAATTTCTGCCTATGTCACTCCACCTCTTGAAGTCAAGTTTATTGCTGCAAAAGAGTGAGGGGAGATTCAGCTATACTACAGAAGTGACCGTATATCAGGGCTCTCTTAGCTACCATCAGCCATGTACTGCCGCTCCTTCAGACACTGTTCATGGATATCTCTGACTAAATCATTAGAGTAACTGGTTTTTGAAGTCTTCTAAATTTCCAAATTTGTCACTAGAGCAGAGGAATGGTATACCACTTGACTAAAAGTTCAGATCTCAGTGTTTAACAACCAATAAAAAGAATGTTAGTGGAAGATAGAAGCTGATAATCAGAAAGAGTAGAGTTCTGTTTCCTTAGGCAAACATTGCCCTTCCTTCCTTTTCCATTTAGAACTGAAGGATATGACCATGTCTTGTTGCAGAATAAGAGAAAAGAGGGGTGATTTTCTTTAGTCAGAAGAGGAAATAAACATGTAATATTGGTTGGTACTTAAATATACTTTGGTGGCACCTTGGCTGGTCTTCAGAGACTGTTGAAATTATCTTGATTATGAAGAGTTGCTAAATTGAACTGTTAAATTGTGCTTTGCAAATTACATTTAGCTAGAAAGTATTAGTTCAATCTTGGTCTCCATGAGTGATCGCACCTATTATCTAGATGTTCTCGATCCACATCCCACCTAAGGGGAGAAAAAAATCAAATTGAGTTTAAATTTCAGTCAAAGTAAAATATATTAATAATATCATTCACTATTAAAAGAGATCTTGACTGTTTACATGAGGAGTGGCCCATTGAAAATGTGGTTTATTTGCAAGCTAAGCACCAGAAATGAAAATGAAAAAGGAGGCGTTTAAATTGCAGACAGCTTAGTTGATGTCTTCTGCAGGGTCATGGTCATAATCAAAATCATATTCTTTTTTAAAAAAACATCTTTTTTTAAACTTTTTAAAAGTCATGTCATCTTATTTATTGGATAGACACATCCAGAAATCAAGAGGGAAAGGGATATTAGAGGGAGGGAGACTAAGAGACAGAGAGACCCCTGCAACACTGCGTGACCACTTGCAAAATTTTCCCTGGCAGTGGGGACTGGGGGCTCGGGTCTTCACACATTGTAAGGTGCACTTAGCCAGGTGTGCCATCACGCAACCCCTGCGATCTATATTCTTAAACCCTGTTTTGGGAGTCGAACCATAGCACAGTGGGTTAAGTTTAGCAGGTGGCGCAAAGCGCAAGGACCCGCGGAAGGATCCCGTTTTGAGCCCCCCCCCCTCCCCCCCCCCCCCCCCCGCTCCCCACCTGCAGGGGAGTCGCTTCACAGGCGGTGAAGCAGGTCTGCAGGTGTCTGTCTTTCTTTCTCCCTCTCTGTCTTCCCTTCCTCTCTCCATTTCTCTCTGTCCTATCCAACAACGACGACATCAATTACAATAATAAAACAATAAGGGCAACAAAAGGGAATAAATAAATAAATTTTTTTTTAAAAAAACCTGTTTTGTTCAAACGCTTTCACTTACCACAGCTTTTGAAATTTCAGACTGGAAGGCTAAATAGATAACATCTCTTTGAGAATGAGGCATAAACATTTCCAAAAATTTGGAGCTCTGTGACCTGCTTTGCTTTTTTTTCTTTCCCGCCAGGGTTATCGCTGCAGTTCGACGCCTACACTATGAATCCACTGCTCCTGGAGACCATTTTTTTCCACTTGTTGTTGCCCTTGTTGTTATTGTTATTGTCTTTGCTGCTCTGTCGTTGGATAGGTCAGAGAGAAATCGAGAGAGGAGGGGAAAACAAAAACGGGGAGAGACAGACAGACTCCTGCAGACCTGCTTCAAAGCTTGTGAAATGACCTCCCTCCCCCCTGCAGGTGGAGAGTCTAGGGCTCAAACCCAGATCCTTACACCGTTACTTGAGCTGTGCACCATGTACACTTAGCCTGCTGTGGTACCACCCCGCCCCCTACGTTGCATTTTAATTCTTTGTTTCTCCTGCTCTTTAATTCTTTTTGGAGCTACCATCCATCCTTCACCAGGAGTTTCATTGGCTATCTTCTCTACTGGAACACAAGACTGAGAACTTCACCGGGTGGACCTTGTTATGTTAGCTAGTGAAAACCCAGTGATGAGTGCAGTGTTTGGGAGTAGAGACTAAAGAAGGTAATTTATCTGAACTGTACAAGATATTGTATTATTCCGGCTGATCAGCTGTATGTTATTCTTTTCATAATCTTTCCCTTGACTTCCATCATCTCTTTCTGTCTTAAAGAAACTTGATTAGGACAATCAATGTTATTAATAAGTTTAAAAGAATCTCTTCCACCCATATGAACATGAAAACATTCATGTTCACGGGTACCTTCCCTAAACAGAATCTGTGAATCTTGCTCATGCTTAAAAGGTAAGGTGGGGGGACTTGAATAACATGTGATGAAAGAAGGAAAATGAGGAAGACAGGCAGGAGCACAGGGTTAAGCTTAACAGGGTTAAGCGCAGGTGGCGTGAAGCGCAAGGACCAGTGTAAGGATCCCGGTTTGAGCCCCTGGCTCCCCACCTGCAGGGGAGTCTCTTCACAGGTGTTTGTCTTCATCTCCTCCTCTCTGTCCTCCCCTCCTCTCTCCATTTCTGTCTTATCTAACAACAACTAATAACTACAACAATAAAACAATAAGGGCAAAAATAGGGATTAAATAAATAAATATTTTTAAAAGGATTTAAAAAAAAAGAACAAGGATCACTTGTTCCTTTAAAAAGAAGGAAAATGAAAGCCAAGGTATAGATGTGACTCTTTTCTAATATGTCTTCTGTATTTGCTGAATGGGAATTAAACCTGTCTCTGCAATGGCTGAATGGTACCTCTTACTGCTTTCAGGATTTAATCTAAACCCTGTAACATGACTCTAGAGGTTCTGAGCCAAGCAGGCATTCCACATAGTTAGTTCATAAAGTCTTGTCGGATCATTTCGGTTCTCATGAATCTTTCAGACCCTTCCTCAGATTTGGGGCCCAATAGAAGACAGCTGGGGAGTGAATGGGACCGTTATATTTAGACTGCCATCAGCCAGTCATTCATTTGGGGGGTGTTTTCAGCATCCTCTCTTATAAAATGGGGTAGTTAGTAATAGACATGAAGGGGGGCTGGGCTCCAGGAGAATAAAGTGAATTTAAGCACATGATGAGGCATTGTAAATTCTGAAGTCCTGAGTATTAAGTCCTGAGTATTCTGAGTATTAAGATGAGAATTAAGAAGTTTTATGTTGGGTCAGCCTGTGGCACAGCTGTTTGAGTGCACACCTTATGGAACACAAAGACCCAGGTTCAAGCCCCTGATACCCACCTGCTGAGGGGAAGCTTCACCAGCAGTGAAACAGTGCTTCAGGTGTATATCTTTCTCTCTTCCTCTCTAGCTTCCCCTTGACCCTCAATTTCTCTTTGTCTATATCCAAGAAGTAGATTTTTTGAAAGTTTTATATCATACACAATAAACTATTTGTTATTTTACCATATTAAGCAGTGGGTATGTGCAGGAAAGGAATTTGTTTAAATATTGAATTAACTAATTTATTTATTTGTTGGATAGAGACAGAGAGAAATTGAGAGGGAGAGAGGGAGACGGCTGATAGGGAGGGAGAGAGAGAGAAAGAGATACACTTGCAACACTGCTTCACTGCTTGCAAAGTTTTCTACCTGTAGCTGAGGACTGGGGCTTGAGCCAGGATCCTTGAGCATGGTAACATGTATGCTCAACTGGGTGCACTCAGTCACTATTTATTTATTTAATAAAACAGAGAGAAATTGAGAAGCGAAGGGAGAGAAAAGGAGAGACAAAGAGAGACATCTGCAGCACTGCTTTACTGCGCAGGAAGCTTCTACCCTGCAGGTAAGGACTAGGAGCTTTAACCTGGGTCCCTGCACACAGTAACGTGTACACTCAACCAGGTGTGCCACTGCCTGGTCTTGGAAAAGGAAACTGAAGGAGCTGAGATATGACTGTGATCAACATTTAGGTCCATAGTCCTAAGGTTGATGTATAGAGTACCAACATCTGGGACAATATAATGAATGTTGGAGTGGGTCCTACCCCAGATGTGACCAGAAACACACTGGAATGTTGAGTTATTTCATGAAAAATGAGTGGAGGTTGGTCAAGGAAAGAGCTGAGAGAATTTCACGTGAATATAAATTCAGAAAAGGAAACAAAACTCCTCTCCTAGGCTAATATGTTCATTAGCATGTTAAAGGCTCCAAGGAGATAAATGCCAAAAACATTGTTTGCGATGATGGTGTACTTTCCCATCTGACACTTAGTAACATGCTTCTTCCCCATCCCCACCTTCCAGAAACTGGCACAGCAGGAGTAATATTGCATAGGTAGGACATTCCTATCAAGTGTTTGCTACTATCTGCATTTGTTAGATTTCATCTCAAAAGTCATGTATCTTCCCAAGAAGACATTTTTTAAAAATATATATTTTAAGGAGAAGAGAAAGAGATACAGATAGAAAGACCAGCATGGTGGGGGGGGGGGAGTTCAACATGGGACATTAGAGGCTCAAGCAGGAATGCTTTTTGCGGAACCACCATGCTGTCTCCCCAGCCCAATGGCATTGGTATACATTATTTATTTATTTATTTATTTTATTTCAATGAGAGGGAGCAATACAAAGGGAAAGAGAAATAGAGAGACCAGAGCACTGCTCAGCTCTGGTTTATGGTGGTGATGGGGGGCTGAACCTTAGAGCTCAGAGCCTCAGGCGTGAAAGTATTTTTTTTAAAGATTTTATTTATTTGTGAGAAAGATAGGAGGAGAGAGAGAGAGAGAGAGAGAAAGAACCAGATATCACTCTGGTACTTGTGATACCAGGGATTGAACTCAGGACCTCATGATTGAGAGTCTACCACTGTGCCACCTCCCGGACCACTGAAAAAGTCTTTTTGTATAACCATTATGCAAAATAGATACACAAAAATATTTACAAAAGTCTTTTTGTATAACCCTAGTCCCCAATGACATTGCTTTTACATTCATTTGCTGATGAGCAATCTGTGGTTCTGAAGGTGTGATTTTCCAGGGTATAGTCAATGCGCTGCTATTCCAATATTTATGCAGGCAACCTTGTGGCCTGCTTCTGCTCTGTTCTTCATAGACACCGTAAGTTGTTACCGATAGCTCAGTAACTAAAGCTATACTGGTTGTAGCATTCCTCTATGTGAAAGACACTGCTACACAGCTTAGATATCTTTTTTTTTTTTTTTGGTTTTAGTTTTTATTTATAAAAATGAAACAATGAAGGAGTCTGGCGATAGCACAGCAGGTTAAGCACATGTGGCGCAAAGCACAAGGACCGGCATAAGGATCCCGGTTCGCCCTTGACTCCCCACCTGTAGGGGAGTCTCTTCACAAGCGGTGAAGCAGGTCTGTAGGTGTCTGTCTTTCTCTCTCCCTCTCTGTCTTCCCCTCCTCTCTCCATTTCTCTCTGTGCTATCCAATAACAACAACATCAATAACCACAACAATGTTAAACAACAGGGGCAACAAAAAGGAAAATAAATAGATAGAAAAACATTTAAAAAATGAAACACTGATAAAAAACAGAGGATAAGAGGGGTACATCTGCATATAATTCCCACCACCAGGACTCCATATCCCATCCCATCACCTCCCCTGGTAGCTTTCCTATCCTTTATCACTCTGGGAGCATGGACCAAGGGACATTATGGGGTGCAGAGGGTGGAAGGTCTGGCTTCTGTAATTGCTTCCCTGCTGAACATAGACATTGACAGGTGGATCTATACTCCCAGCCTGTCTCTCTCTTTGCCTAGTGGGATGGGGTCCCCACTACTAGAGATCTCTTTCTTAAGCAAAATAGAAAGTGGGCATCTGTGTGACAAGTAAGGTTTAAAAAAAAAAAAAGGCTCACCAGAAAGAGTGTGCATGCTACAAGGTAAAAAAAAAAAAAAAAAAAAAAGCTAAAGCTAATATTATATCATCTTTAAATGGGTAACTCACTTCAAAGGGTTTCCTTTTGTTAACAAGAGAAATATCCCCATTTTTAGCTTTAGCATTGCCTGTAGCCTTCTTGTAGGTCCTTCTCAACTCTTCTGTAATATAACCCTTCATTTCATATCTCTGGCTTTCATGCCTTTTGAAAATTCATACTATAGTTGCTTTAAATTTTGTTGGTTTGTCTGTCTGTCTGTCTTTGGCTATCATTTCTCAGCTAGTTCTACCACTACTAGAGTCTTCTTTCTTCCAGATAGAAAGTGAGAGACAGAAAGAGAGAAAGGCAGTGATAGCACAGCACAACACCAATTCATGAAACTTCCTCTGGTGCTGTGTCTGGTACTGGCATATGGTGGCCAGGGACTCAAACCTGGGTCTTCCAGCATAGTAAACTGTGCCAGGTGAGCTATCTCCTGGCTACCCCCTTTCCCCCCCCCCAAAAAAAAAAGCTGTTTTGTTTTTGTTTTCTCTTTACTGCTTCTGCTTTAGTCCTACACATCTTTCCTGAATGTCCTCATCTATTTCACTAGCAACACCTGGGGACTCCTCACACAACATTAATCCCAAAATCTGAACAAACATTTTCCCTCTGCTTGGCAGGAAGAGGGCCTAATAATTTTCAATGACAAAGTGGTTTTGTGATGGTTTTGATTTGGCTGACCCGTAGGACACATGCCTTCATGTGGCTTTTATTTAACTTTCGAGTATGGAGACCCAACGGGAACTACGGAGGATTGTCTGCCGGAAGTCAAGGCAGGCATCAGATCTCAGGAATCAGCTGATGAGACTTTAACAAAGGGGTGGTTTAGAGTGAAGAGGAGCAGAATGGATAATTGAGGAACCCAGAGGCTGGTAACAGTGAGAAGTAGGGGCTGGTGCTAGTGCCTTTGGTGAAAGCTAGAGTCAGGGAGGGAACAGTGTGATAGAGATGGAAACACCATGGCCAGAACTGATGGTGCCAAGGCTAAGAGGGAACTCACCATCTGGTCTGCTGATCACTTCCATTTGCTGAAATACTCAAAAGCCACAGTGTGATGGAGTCCAGTGATAGAGCATACAAGGATGACTCAGCAGAATTAAGAGATTAGGCAATGGTTTGGGAATCGTAAAGGATCAGTGAACACCAGTCACTAAGCAACCAGTAAACATTTTCTTTGGAGACATTATTTAGGATTAATATAAATTATAAATCTACAAGTGTACTTCACTTGCACTCAAAATTTGAAAGATTCATGCATGTTCAAGACCCAAATCCTGCCCTTCAAAGACACAGTCTAAAGGTGCCGGGCAATGGTTCACTCGGTTCTTCTTCTTCTAGCTTTTGCCCTTCTTCCGTAGCCAGTCAATAGTGTCAGGTTGAGCCTGAGGTCGTCTGCTCAGGGAAGGGAGGTTGGCATCATGGTAGTAATTTTCAACTCTGTCTATGAGTGAGATCATCCTATATTCATCCTTTTGTTCCTGACATATCTCACTTAACATCATCCCTTCAGGCTCCAACCAAGATGAGGTGAAGAAAGTGAAATCACCTTTTTAATAGCTGAGTAGTATTCCATTGTGTGTATATATATATATATATATATCACAATTTTCTCAGCCACTCATCTGTTGTTGGAGGTATCCCTCTTTCTCCCCACCTGTCTATCTACCTCCCCCTCTTAATTTCTCCCTGTCCTGTTAAATTAAATATAAAGAAAAAAAAAAGGAAAATATAGCCACCAAGAGCAGCTGTAATATATATATATATATATATATATATATATATATATATATATATTTTTTTTTTTTTTTTTTTAAGGCACCAAGCCCTAAGCTCCAGCAATAACCCTTATAGTGAAAAAACACACACACACACAATCTAGGAAGGGGAGACCACTATGGACAAATAAACTCAGTGCTGCATAAAAGTAGGAATTAAGCAGATACTAATGAACCAAAAGGGGAGGTTGCTGGAAGCCAGACTCTATCCCAGACAAGAGTCAGAAGAGCCAGCATTTCGATGTATAGACCACCTATTCAACTCCACAACCATTCTGTAGGCTCCAGTGAGGGGACATGGCTGTGTTGACTGAAAGTTTACGTTCACAAGGGTCAGGTCAAATTCTGTCTGTAGTTTACAACCCATGCTCTAACATAAACTGTCCCATAGAATCTTCTAAACTGCCCCCCCAAAGGCACCTGCAGTACTGGTAGCCTGTGGTATAAAATTATAGGCTTATAACTGGAATTAAATTTAGCCAACTGCAGTTGGTTTGTTGTGTCCTTTAGGAGAAAAAGAAAGTAGATTTCACTATTAATATTGGGGGGAGACATTTACAGTGGAAATAATTTTCAGCATAAGACAGATGGGAAATATGAATACCCAAGCTATCCTACATCAACTTACTTAGTACAGACACTGTACAAAAGGAAATCAAACAGAGCATATCCATATCACTAGCTTTCACTGACATTCTTCTGCAGTGCACCGATAGAGCACATTAGAAGGTGCCAGAGTTTTTATATGACTGCATTGCCATGAGATTGAGTAGTGGTTTCAGTTTCCAGTAGGTTCTATAAGTATCTCTTTCCTTCAGATGTTGAAGCAATTTTCACATTGCCTACACTAGAAGAGAGAGAGAGAGAGAGAGAGAGACCCAGACCCATTCTGAATGATTGATAATCTCTTGCCTTTGTGACAGAAAACAGAGCAGTTTGTGGAAATGGCACGCGGTGAACTGTAGACTAGTACCAGTTGGAAAATAGTACCTGAAGGCAAGGTGCTTACCAGGTTTTATAACTGAAGATTTTTCTTCTTATTTTTTTTTTAATTTGAATCAATTTTTATCATTTACTAGAAACCAGAGGCGGTGAGTAACGATCTTCACAAAAATCACCACACAGGGTTCTGCTGTTTACTTTTGTTGGGATTTTGGTTTTCAGAGGCATAAAGCAACAGCTATGCCAGTTGCTTTTGTGTGTGTGTATGTGTGTGTTTTCTTTTCTCAGTTATGTTTCTGAACCTCTTAAGTTTGTGATGTCTTGGACTTTAGGACTAAGACAGCATGAGGGAGGGCTGAGTCAAGTACCAAGAAGAATGTCATTCTTCCCCACTGCCTCTTCAAGAACAGACAGATAAGCACAGTGGTCTTTGAATTTCTGTTCTGGTAAACTCTATACAAAACCACTAACTCTGTGTGAAATGTTGTACATGTAAAATAAAAATAAACTTTTAATAACTTGTTAATAAAAAGAGAGAAAGAATGACAGATGGGGAGGAGGCTCAACAGAGATCAGGACTGCAGGCATGAGGCCCTATGATATGCCAAGGTACTGTTCTGTCCTCTCTCAGAAAAATGAATGAACGAATGAATGAATAAATAAATAATAAGAATGTATCCCTGTGAAATGTTTTCTCTTATGCCATGTATATACACACACCCAAATCATTATGGTGTATGTCTTAAACTAATACCATGTTACTTCTATCTCAATAAAATTAGGGAGACAGTGGAGTTTAAGTAAAAAGTTAAATAGATGGCACCAGATAGTAGCACACCTGGTTGAGAGCACATGTTTCAATAGGCAAGGACCTGGGTTCAAGCCCCTGGTCCCCACCTGCAGGGGAAAACCTTCACAAGCAGTGAAGCAATGCTGCAGGTGTCTCTCCCTCTCTTGTATCCGCCTTGCCTGTCAATTTCTGGCTATCTCTATCTACTAAATAACCAAAGATAATAAATAAATAAAAAATTTTTAAATAAATAAAAAGGTGAAATAGATCACTAAAATGAATTTAGCAATTTCATTTTTACTTTTAAATGAATTCCACATTTGGCTCACATTATGTTTTTCTTATATAGAACTGCTTGAAAGATTTTTGAAAAGCTACATAGATGCTTTTACCTGATTTTAGATATATACCTGAACTTTAATTTTTTTCCTGTGAAAATTTAAAGTTTTTGCTAATAATATTAAGAATACATAACACAATAATGACCAAGAGAAAAGTGATTGATTATAATTAAAACAAACAAATGATCTGATAAAAATCTGATTTTTAATTTATTAAGGCACAACAGCTTTGAAATAAGTCATGTAGACATTTTTCTCCATAGGTCTTATCTGATTTATTTAAAAATATCTGATACTTATCAGAACATTCCATCAGCATTTAAAGGGGGGGGAAATCATTAGCCTTTATTTCTCTGTCTTTTCTGAACTGAGAGGATCCTCACAGAGACCAGTATAGTCTATTTGTACTTGCACATGATAGAAACATGTACAAGAAGGGAAAAATGCAGAATCTTCTGGTTTGAGGTCCTTTGGTAATATCGATTAAGGAGGTTCCTTTGAAGCTATGATTTTGATTTCTTTCTTTAGAGATAATAAAACTAGGGGCTGGGCGACAGACAGTGGCTGTGGTGAATATAAACTCACTATTGGGCGGGTGAAGAATTGCCTGTTGGATATCTGTGTCATCCTATGTAGCTTCCCCTCAAGGCAGAGACTAACTAATTTGAAGAAATTTCATCAGATGAGCCTCTGATAAAAGAAAAGGGCTTTAACCCTGTTTTCCTTGTTTGGTCACCCCAGAAACGCTATAACTTGAAAGAAAATAATGTTACTTTGTATAGCTCTTGTTACCTTGGAATGTCAACTCCCAAAGGCAGCCTGCTGTTGTTTGGAGATGACTCAGCACTTTGAAGACAATCTCCACAGTCCTCAAATGATGAGATTATTCCGAAAGAAATGCCACAAAAGTACAATAACTACTTAAATTTCACGAGCTTTCAGCTGAAATGGTATACCAGCTAATGGCTGCAAGCACTATCTTGTAGACTTTCTCCATATTCCTTCAGCATTTTAGGAACAACTATAGGCAAAAGATGACGTACTGAATAGCATGGTGGCTCTTACTCTTTGAGGGAAGGTCCAGCTGTTTACCGCAATTTGGCAATCCCATTTGCAAATGTTCTTTCAAAAGCCGAAAAAGGATAACAAGAAATTAGGACACAGATTCTGTTTCCTCCAAAAATTGATAGTCTGTTTGCTGGTTGGAATAACACTTTCTTCC
This sequence comes from Erinaceus europaeus, assembly GCF_950295315.1. Taxonomy (NCBI): domain Eukaryota; kingdom Metazoa; phylum Chordata; class Mammalia; order Eulipotyphla; family Erinaceidae; genus Erinaceus; species Erinaceus europaeus. The sequence continues at coordinate 13,781,055 of NC_080162.1, forward strand.
TCTAAAACAAATAAAAGTGCATCTACATAGAATATATGTGATGTGATGGAGGGTATGGCAGCGCAGTGGGTTAAGTGCACATGGTGCAAAGTTTGAGAACTGGCATAAGGATCCCAGTTTGAGCCCCCAGTTCCCCACCTGCAGGGGTTCGCTCACAAGCGGTGAAGCAGGTCTGTAGGTGTCTATCTTTCTCTCCTCCTCTCTATCTTCCCATCCTCTCTCCATTTCTCTCTGTCCTATCCAGCAGCAACAACAGCTATAACAAAAATAACAACCAAAACAAGGATAACAAAATGGTAAAAATGGCTTCTAGGAGCAGTGGATTCATAGTGCTGGCACCGAGCTCCAGAAATAACCCTGGAGGCAAAAAAAAAAATGTGACCCTTGCTAGTTAATCCCTTTTATTGTCTAACATATATACATAGTAGGGCTGGAGAGAGCTTACTGGCAGGTAGTGTGTCTTACGGTCGGCACAGCTCAGGTTCAAGCCCTGGTAATAGATAGCAGTAGTATGTTATCAAGGACTGCCCTAGTGCTTCCTGCGGTGTGTCTCTCTCTGAATGAAGATACTCCTTGGAGCGGTGAAATTCTAGGTGCCAAGCTCCAGTTCTATAAGAATAATAGTAATATATATACATAACACATGATATGCCATTTTAAGTCTACAATTCAGTGGCCTTCGATACAGTCACAACACTATGTAACCATCACCATTTCTAGGTTTTTTTTTCTCCATCCCAAACAGCAAATCTCAACCCATGAGGCAGTAACTTTGCGTTTCTAATTCTCTCTATATAAAAAGAATCATATCATAATTATTTAAAAATATTGTATTTATTTATTATTGGATATATATTAAAAGATTGACAGGGAAGGGGAGATAGAGAAACAGAGAGACACCTGCAGCCCTGCTTCAGCACTCACAAAGCTTCCCCCCTGCAGGAGGTGATCAGCGGCTTGAACCTGGGTCCTTGCACACTGTAATGTGTGCACTTAGCCAGGTGCACCATCATCCGGCCTTATAGTTATCATTTTGTTTCTGGCTTATTTCATGTGGGACAATGTTCTCAAGATTCATGTGCATTATAGCATATGTGAAAACTTTACTTCATTTTGTGACTGAATTCCTTGTATTCCATTTATATTTGTTTATCTGTTAACCTACCAATAGACACGAACTATTTCTACATATGTGCTTTTGTGTAAATAATGCTGCTCTCAATGTCAATATCAATATGCAAATTAATATTCTTTTTTTCACTTTTGGGGAGAGGGGGAGCAGTATACACATGATATGCATATGTGACAATTTATTAGTATGTGATTATTTATTAGTAATTTAATATTGATTTACAAAATTATAAGATAACAGGGGTAAAATTCCACATCTTTCCAACCACCAGAGTTCTGTGTCTCCATCCTCCCCACTAGAAACTATTAGTTCTCCCAAGATCACAGATAGGCATTGACGATTATTTCTATCTCTATGTATCTATATCCATTTTTTATATATACCTCTCTTTTCCCCTATGGTTTTTACTTCTCTCTTCTCTTCTTTTCTAAGTGACACCTACTGCTTCTGAGTGGCCTTCCCAATTCTGCCCTCCCCACCCTGCCTCCTGTCTCTGGGTCCTGATGGAATTGGAGTTTAGAGCCCTCTGGCCATCTTCCCCGATAATTTCTCCCCCAATGAGAGTATGGACAAAAATTATTTCCAGGGTGCAGAAGGTGGAAGATCTGGCTTCTGTAATCACTTCTCCACTAAAAATGAACATTGGCAGGTTGATCCATGCTCCCAACCTGTTTCTGTCTTTCCCTGGAGAAATCCTCGTTGTATTTTGTTGAGTTTACAAGTGATGTTTTCCCATAGTTTATCAGGAGTGTGATGAGATGATTCGTTCTGCAGAATATTTTCTTTTCTCTTTTTTTTCACCACTGGGATTATTGTTGGGGGCCTGCACAAGGACTCTACCATTCTCAGAAGCCATTGCCCCCCCCCCCCCCGCGCCTTCTTTTGTGATAGAGGGTGACAGAGAGAAGGATGGAGAGAGGCCAAGTGCCTACCTGGTTGAGTGCGTACATCACAGTGCGCAAGAACCTGATTCAAACCCTCAGGCCTCACTAGCGGCAAGGAAATTGCAGGAGCAATGAAACAGGACTGCAGGGGTCTCTCCCTCTCTATCTTGCCCTTCATTCTCAACTTTTCTCTCCCTCTATGCAAAATAAACAAGTAAAAATAGTAAATAACAGAGAGAATGAGAGCCACTTGTGAGGACTTCGCTCCATTTTCGAGGCTTCCCTCCTGCAGGGTTAGGCCTGGGACTTGAACATGGTCCTCTCACATGGTGAAGTATGTGCTCTGCCAGGGGTGCTGCCACCTGGCCTCTTCGTATGTAATTTTTTTCTTTTTTTTTTCTTTAAGAAAGGATTAATTAACAAAACCATAGGGTAGGAGGGGTACAATTCCACACAATTCCCACCACCCAATCTCCATATCCCACCCCCTCCCCTGATAGCTTTCCCATTCTCTATCCCTCTGGGAGCATGGACCCAGGGTCATTGAGGGTTGCAGAAGGTAGAAGGTCTGGCTTCTGTAATTGCTTCCCCGCTGAACATGGGCGTTGACTGGTCGGTCCATACTCCCAGTCTGCCTCTCTCTTTCCCTAGTAGGATGGGTCTCTGGGGAAGCGGAGCTCCAGGACACATCGGTGGGGTCTTCAATCCAGGGAAGCCTGGCCGGCATCCTGATGACATCTGGAACCTGGTGACTGAAAAGAGAGTTAACATATGAAGCCAAACAAATTGTTGAGCAATCATGGACCCAAAGCTTGGAATAGTGGAGATGAAGTGTTAGGGGGGTACTCACTGCAAACTCTAGTGTACTTCTGCTTTCAGGTATATATTTTGCAGTAGTTTACAGATACATGTGAACATAAGCTCTCTCTCACAGAAACTGGTGTATATCTAGGTTTTGGGACTTTGTTAGAAAGTGAACCACCTGAGATGGAATTAGAATATACTATGAAAGGAAAGGTCTCACCTGAGTAATGAAGCTGAAGGGTTGTCATTCCACATGTGAAGTCTCTGGACACAGTCTGAAGTGAAGCATATTGAGGTGGCCATCGTGTTGGTTAGGTTGTGATCGGCAGATGCAATATTATTTGATATGGATTGGGAGATGCATACGGGAAAGTGGGCCCTATCCAAGGGTTCCAGGACTGGGGGAAGTAGAGGCTCTATAGTGGAGATGTGAGGTTCCTGCTGTCTTAGGGTTTAAAAAGACAATCGATAGTTACTGTTATCATCACATTATTTGGTAATTGGGTTAACTTTGAAAAGTCCTTTTGTTAGGGTTTGCTGTACAGTACCCTGTATCTTGTATATAGCTGTGCTATTGGTTGCTTCTGATCTACTTGATCTAGGCTTTTGAGAGCCTAGTAAAATGTAGTCATATAAATCACTAATTAATACGAGAAGGGGAAAATTAATTATATGTCTCGAAGATTTTTTCAAAACGTATGTAATTTTTTAAAGAAACTTCCTCCAGACTCTTTCCTCTGCAGGTACATTTTCACATTCTCAGCAGCAATGCATGGGAGTGCTAATATTTTTTCACTTTTTGCCAGCACTTTTTTTTTTTAGTTTCTTTATGGGGGATTAATGGTTTATAGTTGACAGCAAAACACAATAGGTTGTACATGCATAACATTTCCCCATTTTCTACATAACAATTCAACCCCACCAGGTCCTCCTCTGCTATCATGTTCCAGGACCTGAATCCTCCCCCCCACTCCAGTGTCTTTTACTTTGGTGCAGTACACCAACTCCAGTCCAGGTTCTGCTTAGTGTTTTCCCCTCTGATCTTGTTTTTTCAACTTCTGTCTATGAGTCAGATTACCCCACATTCATCCTTCTGTTTCTGACTCATCTCACTTAACTCGGTTTCCTTCAAGCTCCATCCAAGATAGGGTGAAGAAGGTAAATTGACCATTTTTAATAGCTGAGTAGTATTCCATTGTATATATAGACCACAACTTACTTAACCATTCATCTGTTGTTGGACACCTGGGTTGTTTCCAGGTTTAGGCTACTGCAAATTGGCTAGCACTTTAAAAAAAAAAATAGAGCAAACCTATTTTTTTAATTATTTGTTTTTTCTTTTAATATTTATTTATTTATTCCCTTTTGTTGCCCTTGTTGTTTTATTGTAGTTATTATTATTGTTGTCATTGATGTCATTGTTGTTGGGTAGGACAGAAAGAAATGGAGAGAGGAGGGAAAGACAGAGAGGAGGAGAGAAAGATAGACACCTGCAAACCTACTTCACTGCTTGTGAAGCAACTCCCCCCCCCCCGCCACCCTGCAGGTGGGGAGCTGGGGGCTTGAACTGGGATCCTTGCACTTCATGCCACCTGCACTTAACCCGCTGCACTACCACCCAACCCCCTAAACCTACTATTTTAAAAAAGTGTGTGAAGTAGTTTATCATTGAGGGTTCGATTTGCATTTCCCTAATAATTGATGATGTGGAGTAGTATTTCTTTCTTTTTTTTAAAGGTAGTATTTCTTATGCCATTTCTGTTACATCATTAGAGAATGATCTTTTAGAGTCCAATGTCTACTTTGAAGGGATTGTTTATTTTTGTTGTTATAGGCATTTGTTATAGTCTGGGTATTAGAGCTGGGCGGTGACGCACCTGGTTGAGCGCATATATTACAATGAGCAAGGACCCGGGATCGAGTCCCTGATTCCCACCTGCAGGGCTGCAGGTGTCTCTCTATTTCTTTCCCTCTCTATCATCCCCCTCCCTCTTGATTTCTGGCTGCCTTTATCCAATAAATAAAGGTAATAGTAAATAAAATTTTTTTTTAAAGTCTGGATATTAATCCTTTATCAGGTCCATGAATCATAAATGTTTTCTCCCATTATGTTGTTTATTTTTTCACTTTATTAATATTGTATCTTGATATAGAAAAAAAGAAGTTTGATTAAAACCTATCTATTTATTTATGTGCTTTATTGCCTATGTATTCCCTTGGTGTCAGGCTTAAGAAACTATTGTGAAAAGTTCACTAAGAAACTTTTAGAGCCATAAAGATTTTACATATTTTTGTTGTCTTAAATTTCAGTGATAAATTCATTTGGAATAAAATTTTATGGGTGGCATGAGGCACAAGTCCAACATAAATGCTAGATGAAAGAAAGCACTCACAAAAGGTCATGCATTATTAAAGTCCAGAATAGGCAAATTGATAGACAAGAAAGAGGAAGAGAGAGAGAGAGAGAGAGAGAGAGAGAGAGAAAGGGAAAAGTGACACAATTCTCTGCACAAAGATGCTGGTCTGTGGCCCAGACACCACTTGGGAGCACCAAACAAAATGGAAGTTTCATAAGTAGTGGAGCAATGCTATATTGTTTCTACTTCTTTCTCTGTCTCTTTCTCACTCTGTCACTGACTCTCTTTTGAAGGATAGATGGAAGGAAGGAAGGAAGGAAGGAAGGAAGGAAGGAAGGAAAGAAGGAAGCAAGAAAGCCTGAAATGAGGGGGAGGAAAGGAAAGGGGAAAGGGAAAAGGGAAATGGAAGGAAAAGAAAGGAAGCGTCCACCAGGAGTGGTGTAATAAGGCAGGCGCAAAATCCCTGGTAGTGGGAAAATAGTTGATTTGTTCTTGGCAAGGACTAGTGAGCAGCAGCAGGAAGCTAGTGGTGAGAGCAGGAGGGCTTGGGCTTTCTTTGGGGGGACAATGCAGGTGTTCTGAATTTGATTGTAATGATGGTTGTCCAACTCTGGAAATACTGAAAAAGTGTCTACTTTAAATGCCTACTACTGTGGATTACTATTCGGTAACATTCAGCAAAAGACACGGATGGATATATATATTAATATTTATTTTATTCCCTTTTGTTGCCCTTGTTGTTTTATTGTTGTAGTTATTATTGTTGTTGTCGTTGTTGGATAGGACAGAGAGAAATGGAGAGAGGAGGGAAAGACAGAGAGGAGGAGAGAAAGATAGATACCTGCAGACCTGCTTCACCGCCTGTGAAGCGACTCCCCTGCAGGTGGGGAGCCGGGGTTCCAACCGGGATCCTTATGATGATCTTTGTGCTTTGCGCCACCTGCGCTTAACCTGCTGCGCTACAGCCCGACTCCCTATTTTATATTTTCCTATTTTCACTGAAACATAATAAACATCTTCACATGACCCGGAATGTTTCATTTTATTTTCTACTAACTATACATTTTAAATGAAGATGGTCGTGTGACTAGTAATATCTGTATAAACGTACACATAGATAAACACACGTAAGTACGTGCACAAGTTATATGTGTGTACAGGTAGATAGACATACATACATATGTCTACATAGGAGGCCTTCAAATTGCTAGACATTTGGGAATCAGTTGTAGTCAACATGAAATTGTTTGGTGTTTATTTGCCACTCTCAGTGTTTTGTCCTCCCCCTCCCCAACCCCCCAATATCAGTGTTGGAAATTAAGAAATTTAGACTCATCAGCATTGATCATTTTTTGAAATAATTATGCCCGTGAAAGCCACGGCAAATAGTGATTTATCATTTACTTAAGGCACACGTTGAGATCTTACATGAGGAGAGCCTGATATGCAGAAGTTTTCATTGAGCTATTGATCTATTTAGCATCAACCTTAGTTAAGTTTATTCATGAGTCTGGAGGTTCAGGAAAGTTTCTCAGATGCTGAAGATTTCTAGAGCCAATGCACTAATGAATGGTATTGCAGTTCTTGCTGCAATGACAGATGTTAAGATACAGTTAAAATAAAATAAAATAAAGCCATGCAGCTATTCCAGCGGGAAGTGTGGTAGAAAATACTGATTCTTTTTTTTTTTTTTTTTTAGTTTTTTAAATTTATTTTTAAAAGGAGACATTAACAAAACCATAGGATAAGAGGGGTACAACTCCCCACAGTTCCCACCACCAGATCTCCATATCCCATCCCCTCCCCTGATAGCTTTCCTATTCTTTAACCTCTGGGAGTATGGACCCAAGGTCATTGTGGAGTGCAGAAAGTGGAAGGTCTGGCTTCTGTAATGGCTTCCCCACTGAACATGGGTGTTGACAGGCCAATCCATACTCCCAGCCTGCCTCTTTCTTTCCCTAGTAGGGTGGGGTTCTGGGGAAGCAGAGCTCCAGGACACATTGGTGGGGTTGTCTGTCCAGGGAAGTCTGTTTGGCATCATGGTAGCATCTGGAACCTGGTGGCTGAAAAGAGAGCTAACATACAAAGCCAAACAAATTGTTGAACAATCATGGACCTAAAGGCTGGAATAGTGCAGATGAAAATACTGATTCTTAAGCTCATTTGTGCTGTTGATGTCCAAGGTGTTTTTTTTTTTCCATTTTGTTCTAGTTATATTGAGACATTGGCATGTATCTTAAGGCTTACAGCATTGAGCTACATATAGTGCTGTGAACTGGGTTCCTCCATAGACTGAGTTAACCAACCATCATCTCATAGAGAGACAATGGAAAAAAAAAGTTATCTTGTGAGGAGAATTCTTAGAAAACAACTAATTAAGTAAATGCATAAACTAATCTCTGAGAAAACTTTGTTGCTCTTGTTGTTTTTATTGTTGTAGTTGTTGTTATTGATGTTGTCATTGTTGGATAGGACAGAGAGAAATGGAGAGAAGAGGGGAAGACACAGAGGGGGAGAGAAAGAGAGACACATGCAGACCTGCTTCACCACCTGTGAAGCGACTCCTTGCAGTTGGGGACTTGGGGGCTCGAACTGCAATCCTCACACCAGTCCTTGTGCTTTGCGCCATATGCACTTTATCCGCTGCACTACCGCCTGACTCTAATCTCTGAGAAAACTTTAAGCACAATTCTATAGTAGACGTGTGTGAGCCCAAGCTCCCTGGTATTCTTATGGACTCTTCAGATTTTCTCCTTTGGCTATTGATATTCCTTTAAACTAAGAGTGAATGGTTGGCTGTAGCACAACAGTTCAGCCTGTATAAAGAAGCAATTTTTGGTGGGTGAGTCCTCTTAGAATTACACCCCTAAATGTGGTCACTACTTTACCTATGAGTCAGTCTAGTAATGTAGTCTCACCTGTAAATACACTATTTATAAACCCTTGCCTTGTACAACAGTGGAATTTGATTGCGAAGAACAGTATGGGGGTAAGATGCAAAGTTCACCAGTTGAAATCTGGAATGACACCTGAATGTGACTTGGAATTTTAGTGTCTATTTTGGAGAGCCTTGAAAGGAGAGGAGGTTTGCTGCCTCTGGGCTCATTTGTTAGTGGGGGTGCTGGCAGTGTTAGATTTTAGTTTAAATTTGTGATTTGTTGTTGTTGTTGATTTTGGGGGAGATGAAACAATAATAAGGATAGAGTTGACAGTAACATACCAATACATATTTTTATATTTATGTGTGTGTCCATCTACTTGAAATGACTTGCTTTTGAAAACAACTAGTTAAAAATCCTAGTTTTGTATTTGAAATCTTCTTTGTTCTATTTGCAGCCTCACACAGATATATTTTTCCCATGTTTTTCTTTTTCTCCAGTGACATTTTTGTTGCCTATCTTGGGAAGATCTGCCTTCCTATTTATTTAAAAGAAAAGAAAAGCTGGTGAGGATTTAAAGTAGTTTGTTTAGTTAACAAAGCCAATTTTTGTGTTGTTACGTTACGTTAAAAATACATTATCATTTTTTATTACTACTGGTTCTTATGTCTAGGTCTGTTTTCTGTCTTAGCACTCTCAGGGTTACCCTCCCTTGCTTACTGTGTAGAGAATTACAAAATCGTCAAGGGTGGGGCAGAACCAGCTGACTTACAGTACAAACCATTTCTCAAAATAACCACAACAGTGCAATATTGGTGTGTAATTGACGTCACAGTATGTTTTTATGAAATAGTTTGTGGCATTTTCATTTCTATTCCGGATGGAATCTTGTTCTCTCTCCTTTGTAATCAGGCATTTAATTTATTTTTATTAGTAGTATTTTCCACTCCTAGTTTTGGCACACCTCCAATTTAACAGCTTTGATGAGGGGAGGAAAAAAAAAAAAACCAACTGACTGATCCTCCCCCACCCCAACTCCCTAACATCAGTTTAACTGCAAATGTATTTTCCCTTTTGATGTATACTAACTCAGGGTATTCAATTTACTGCCTTAAGAGAGATTTAGAAATATGGTGGACACATTACATATTTACACAGAGTTGTAGTCAGGAATTGATAAACTTGACATACAACTTGGGAATTTTAAACACTTGCAACCAATTCAAGCTATTTAGTCATATGCACTGCTGCATTTTCCTTTTACAAATGTGTTTCTGTATAATGTCCTGTAATTAGAACAGGAAATCATTGAGTAACTGTAAGATGAATAAGAGTACTTAGACTGAAAGGAAAATTACCTTCCGAGAAATTATATTCTTTTTTTTTTCCCTGCATGTTACAATGTTGGTAATGTTAGTAACAGCTGTAGCTGCTCTTATCTGTAGAATTTTCAGGCTTAGGTTTTCTGGAATTACCAAAAAAAAAAAATCATTTTCAATACTAATCAAAAATGAATGGACGGAAAATAGGAAATGCCTAATTATGACAAATATTCAGTGTCACAACAGAGCAGCAATTAAATGGAAACTTCGGTATAATTGTCAATAGCAGTAAGAATTGGAATAGTGCCAGGTATATAAAGTTGATGCTTTGCCTTTTGGTTCGTTGCTAGGAGCACAGTGAAAAGTATAAAGCTTTGAGCAAGGAATGTCTAATGTAATAAAGTAACAGAAAGAAGGGTAAATCATTGTAAGAGCCTCTCATATTGATGTTATTTTATTTAAAGTGCCCTAAAAACCAGACATCAAGTCTTATAACATGAACAAATTCATATTTGCTTAGAAAAAAATAAATAATACTGTATGTTGTCTTTGAAGATTGGAGACATTGTGTCTCAGACATAACCTTCATACATGTTTAGATCTTTTAAGTGAAAATCTTTAAATGTTTGTTTCTGTTGGCATCGAAATGCATTTGCCCTAATACAATTAAGAGAACTAAAGGGCAAAATACTTGGCAGATTTTTGAGTTGAGGTAATTAGGTGCAGGAAGGGACATGCATACTTTTTCCACCAGGCTCTATAAAATCCTGGTGCGAAGGTTCTTTAAAGTTTTTTTTTTTTAGCTTACTGATGTTAGAAGTAGATTATAGTGGTTTTTAGTAAGCATAATAGTGTGATGTTTCCGAAACAAGCCTTCCCTCATCCCCTCAGAATTTCTAAATTATTGTGTAAGAGATAAAAGCAAATGTCTCCTCTGGAATCTATGTTTTCACCATTCTGTGCATTTGGCCACCATTATCTATTTATAAAAAAATAGCATTATGGTTATTTGAAAGTCAATGCTCCATTAATTCATTGTGTTTGCTATTTCATGCATCTCTCTTTGTACAAAGACAACTTGAGCAACATGCTATTCAGAGTGAATGCCTGCTCTTACCCTCTCCCCCAGCCCCAGCCCAGCTCTGAAGATTAGTATACAGTTACTGTTTGAAAAGCTTGGGTGGAGTCTCATTTTATAATTACAGTTTCTCTGTGGAATTCTGTTTTGGACTTTGAAAATATATAAATAAGTGAAAAATTGACATTGAGAGAGGTTAACAAAACGTGTAATTATGATATAAGCACAGGATTAGAGTAATTTTGGTTGAGCATTACAAGCAGTGTACTTTAGGTATTAACTTTTAATAGGCAAAGTCTTTTCATTGAAGTTGAAATGAGGTTTAGTAATTTTGGGTCTCTTATTCCCTTAGAATGTTTTATTTTAAAATAGGTACATTCACTTGTTAGAGGTGGAGGAGAGAATCAAGATGACATTTAATAGAATATCATAATTATGGTTTAAAATTTCAGTCTTTGGTACCAACAGTTTATTACTAATCACTTTCTGTTGATGGAAAGCAAATCATCTATATATAACCCAACCAACTATAACTGACTAGTCAATATTAGAGGAATATTCCTTAGGGTAATACTTTTACTTCTTTTCCTATGTGTGTGTGGCTGAAAGAAATCTTTAGTCCAGGAACACTTTGTTTGCCAAACAAAACTATAATTAACCCATTCTCTATTAATTCTATAATGATTTATCTGCTAGACTTATTATAAATTGAGGAAGGGAAAAAGCTACTACACAGCAATTATTGGAAGCCCCTTTTCATGCATGATTTTTGTATAGGAGTGTTTATGTGTATATTAAACGCTTCAGGAGGAAAGAAGTAGCTTAGGAATTTGAACAAGAATTCTTGAAAGAGTGGTTTGCTTTATTTGCTTTTCAATTTTCTAGAGTGAAATTTTTAAAAATACAGATGTTGAGAAGTTTAATATTTTTATAGCTGTATCAAGAGGAAGTTAATGTAATGGATAGGCTTAAGAGGATCACAGTTATAGGAGCATAGAGTTTTCTATTTGGAAAACTCTTCCAAACTCATTATCTCATATACTCTGTGATACAGAACTTTCATATTCAAGTAACCACACTTCATCTTTGAGAAAAGAATGTTGCCCCAGGAAATAAATATATCTCCCTAAATTCCAAGGAAGAGATTCAAGATCTCTTCACTCAGAGCAACTTTGCCCTAATTGAAATGCTTGTGCTTTTAGGCCTCAACTTTACTCTTGATCTCTCTATAGTTTCACCTAAAATACTAAAGCCTTGACAGGAATCCTAAGGATCTCCTGGGCTTCCTGAGTTGATATATATATATATATTTTTTTTTTTAATTAATTAATTTTTTTTAAGCAACTAACTCCTCTGGGGATGTCTAGTTGTCATTTACTTCTGTCTAAACAATGCCAAAAGTCTGGCCAAAATGAGTGACTCTATTCAGAAGCAACAAAGTTATCATAAGTTGTGTTTTTGGCACCAGTAAGGATTCCCACATTAGATCAAGTCCCAACTTTTATTTTGGCTTCTTAATATGAAAGAAGGTTAATGAGGGCTAAGGGTTCTACTCTTGTAAAAAAAACTTAGAGCTGGCTTTCTTCCTATCACAGGGCTTGAAAGTAGAAGCAACACACATAAATGGTGTGTAGACACTAGATCATTGCTATGGGAGTCACCATGTTCTAAGATAATAGCAAGCTCATTTAGTCGGTGTGGCTTAGTTTTAGTGGAGAGCTGGCTTGGTTGTACAATTTCTTGTGAAACAAAAATCTTTTGCTAATCAAAAACCACCATCCTCTTCCCCAATGTAATAAATTAGAATTTTGGACATAACAAGTAGCAAGACTGTTATGTCCAAAACATAGAGCTGGTGGAAAGGACCAAAGAAATATGTAGTGGGATAGATAGATAGTTCAGTGCTAGAGCTGAGCAGTACTGTGATCTCATCTTCTCTTTCATGGAACTAAAAAATCTTTTTCAAAAAAAAAAAGATATATGTTGCATGAAAGATCTTTGTAAAGGTTCATATTTTATGAGTAGTACCAGGAATTGCTGTAATATTTGTCCTGATTCCAAAGAGGAAAATAGTTCTAGGCTGCTGTTATGTATTTTAACTAAGAAATATTATTATTTCATTTACTATCTTCTGTGATATCTACAATGATGCTAAGATAGTGGCAAAGAGAAGGAAAGTTGGCCATATATTATGTTTTAGATTTAGACAGAAACATCACTGAAATTGGGAAAGATCTCTATGAGACATGAAGCGATTAAAATCCAAACTAAATAAACTGTTGTGAATATATGCAAAAATCTAAGTTTAGATTCAGATAGTGGCTTCAAATATTTGTATATATGAAAGCTTGTTAAAAGTGTAATTGTCTGGGTCCCACATTTAGAAAGTGTGGATCAGTGGCTCTCCATGGGCTGCACAAGTTTTCCTGTTCAGAACTACCCAATGTGAATCTAAAATATCCCGTTCTGAGAGCCCTCTTAGAGATGAGAAAAAGGTCGTTGTTTTTCTTGCAATAGCAAGGAAAAAATTCTTGACTAGTATTTTAGGAACTGCAAGAAGGAGAAGTGAATGATTCATGCTAGATAAGTGGAGAGAGAACATGAATGTTAAGGCTCGGTAGATGATCCTGAAGTGAAATATTTCCAGAACAGAGAATCAGATGTTAGAGATGGTATCATTAAAAAAAAAAAAATTCAAGGGGCCGGATGGTAGCGTAGTGGGTTAAGCGCACATGGTGCTAAGCGTAAGAATCCCGGTTCCAGCCCCGGGCTCCCCATCTTCAGGGGGATCACTTCACAAGCGGTGAAGCAGGTCTGCAGGTGTTTACCTTTTTCTCCCCCTCTCTGTCTTCCCCTCCTCTCTTGATTTCTCTTTGTCCTATCCAACAACAACAGCAACAATAACAACAATAAAAATGACAACAACAAGGGCAACAAAATGGGGAAAATGGCCTCCAGGAGCAGTGGATTTGTAGCACAGACATGGAACCCCAGCAATAACCCTGGAGGCAAAAGAAAAAAAGAAAGAAAAAAGAAAAAATATTCTGTGAAAAACAGGGTAACTGGGTGAAAGGATAGAAATTAGACTGGGAAACATGTTGTGTCGTCTTAAAAGTCCAGGATAAATTCGCTATCAAACCAATTCTGAAAGCATCTCATTCAGCCTGAAATCACAACTTTCTTTACTTCCTTTCATGAGCATTAAAAACCAAACTGGTACCACTCTTCCCATAACAGATAATAAAATATTTTCAGTCAGCTGGGATCTGCTGTGGACTTACTATGTAGAGAAGATGGTATCAGGAGTCTAGCATATTAAAGTTGGCCCCAGAAGTCATGGTAATATCTCTCCCTCTCCTCTTGGACAACTTTGAAGAAAACTTTTTTATTTTGGACAAACAGTACAATAAGTATCACTGACACATTGGGGTTGCTGCTACTTCAGAGAGTTCTGATGAGGTTTAGTGAATATGTTTATTAAAATGTCTTGTGTTTTCAACTTTATTCACAGAACAAATTTGAACCCAGATGTCTCTTAGCCTGCTGTAGACATCTAAGAGTAGCTTGTGTTGGGGCCGACACCAGCATCTCAAAAGTGGTTTTCATTTAGGGCCTGACTTTCTGTGTGAAATTATCTTCTTTTAATTAAGTATGCCAACTGACTAAGCGCTATCCAAAAACGAGACAGGAGACTAAATAATGTACACTGTTTAAAAAAAAATGTGTCATCTTGAAAGCAACTAAATCACTCCATTCTCAGAGAAGCCTCCTGTCTGAGGAACTAAGTGAACATAATTAGAAATACATCTGGATATTGGCCTCCTCTCTGTAAAGGCCACATGCACACCTTCCATTAGTTCTGGTTATGTTCCATCATTATGTTTTGTCCTTACTCATCTGTCTCCCACTGGTTACCAGATGGCCACAATAATGTTGGTATCTTTAACAACTGCCTTGTGCAATTCCTGCAGCCTGGTAAAGGCTCAGAAAAATGAAATGTTTTGGATACTAAGCAAGCGATGTATCTGGGAGTTGCTTGCAAGTGCCCTGACAGTGCAGTTGTAAAGAGGGATGGCATGAAGCCAGAGGTCAACTTGATTCTTGTGCAGGTGGCTAGTTACCACAAGGAACGAGGTGATGTGTGGGATTTCTTAAGCTTAAGGTGAAAGAAGGATTCACCCATGTAAAATCTGGCTTTCATAAATGAGCACTTACTATGGTGAGGTAAACATAAGGAGCCTTCACTAAAGTTACTAAAATCTTCTCTCAGTCTGGTTGGTGCTAATGAAATTCTCCAAGGATGCTTGGGAGTCCTCTCAGCATGGTTTACTGAAATGTGTCAAGTTACCAGCTGGAAGTCAGGAGCATTAGAAGACTAGGAATATTGGATGGGGAGAATGGAGGAAGTGGTCTTATCAATCAAGTTGAGATCTGCCATGCTGCAAATACAAGTAGCCTTTAAATCACTGTCTTGACTAATAGAATAAAGTCTTGTTTTCTGCTTTTGCTTCACATCAATTTTGGGTCAAAAAGAAGATCTTATTTATATTGTTATCACCCCAAAACTCACATTTGCAGAGCAGCAACTAGTTGGAACATTAGAATCGTCAAGAAAAAAAAGGGGGGAGAGGGGAATGGTCAGATGCACACTGGCTGTAGCTAGCCATTTTTGTCAAAGTGCATTGGTCAAAACTAGTCATACAACTTCTAGATTCCATGGATAAGAAGCAAGATCTTTCTTTTTATTTTGCCTCTAGTGTTATCGTTGGGGCTCCATGCCTGCACCACAAATCCATTACTCCTGGAGGCTATTTTTTCTTTTTAGTTGTCTTTATTGTTTTATTGTTGTTGTGATTGTTATTGTTGTCATTGCTGTTATTATTGTTGGATGAGACAGAGAGAGGTTGATAGAGGAAGGGAAGACAGAGGGAGGAGAGAAAGGTAGATATCTGCAGACTTGCTTCACCGCTTGTGAAGAGACCCTACTACAGGTGGGGATCCAGGGCTCTAACCCGGATCCTTGGGCTGGTCCTTTCGCTTTGTGCCATGTGCGCTTAACCCACTGCAGTACCACCAGCCCCCATAAAATCTTTTTATAACCTTTTTTATATTTATTTATTCCCTTTTGTTGCCCTTGTTGTTTTACTGTTGTAGCTATTATTGTTGTTATTGTTAGGTAGGACAGAGAGAAATGTAGAGAGTAGGGGAAGGCAGAGAGGGGGAGAGAAAGACAGACACCTGCAGACCTGCTTCACTGCCTGTGAAGTGACTCCCCTGCAGGTGGGGAGCCGGGGGCCTGAACCGGGATCCTTATGCTGGTCCTTGAGCTTTGCGCCACGTGTGCTTAACCCGCTGCGCTACCACAAGATCTTTCTATAGAACCATTAAGAGAACATGAGAGCTGATGAAATAGCTCATTTGAATAGTTTGCTGCTTTGCCATGTGTGGCATCTTGATTCAAGCACAGCTCACACTGCCACACTGCAATAAAGGAAGCTTTTGGTCTGTGGTTCTCTCTCTCTCTCTCTCTCTCTCTCTCTCTCTCTCTCTCTCTCCTTTCTCTCTCCTCTCTCTCTCTCTCCTTCTCTTCCCCTTCCTTTAAAAAAAAAGAGAAAATGAAAGCACAAGATATTTGTTGAATAGCACTAAGGTTAAACCACCAGAGCAGATGATAATGCTATTTTTGTTTGTTTGATTAATAGAAACAGTCAGAAATGGAGGGAAGGGTGAACTAGAGAGGGAGAGAGACTGAGAAACACCTGCAGCACTGCTTCACCACTCACAAAGTTTTCCCCCTGCAGGTGTGGAACAGGGGCTTGAACCTGGGTCCTCATGCACTGTCACGTGTGCACTCAGCCAGGTGCATCACCACCCGGTCTCTGATAATGCTATTTGAAACCATGAATATCTCTCTGGGCTCAGAAGACCCTTGCAGAGACTTCAGATACTACACAGGTCATACAATAATAATAACGGCAGTAACAAACTGTTTAAATAAGTATTACAATGCTCAACAGAATTCTTAGTATTCCTACTAAGCAGAACTCAGACTGGAGTTGGAAAACTACACCAAAGTAAAAGACTCTGGGGTTGGGCGGTGTGTGTGTGGGGTGCTCAGGTCCTGGAACATGATGGCAGAGGAGGGTCTACTGGGTATTGTATTGTTATGTGGAAATGTTATACATGCACAAATGATTTTATTTTACCATTGACTGTAAACCACTAAAAATGAAGCTTTTTTTAAAAAAGAATTCTTAGTATTCCTCTAATGTTGACATTAATACTTAAATCTGTATTATATTCTATCAAAACAGTGTTTTGGTTCTTCTGCTTGCTGGTGACTCTTTCTGTCTTTCTTCCCTTTCTTTCTTCCTTATTATCATTTTACTAGGGTGTTAACAGTTTACAGTATTGTTGTTGACACCTGGGTCCAGTTTCTCATCTCCTTGTGGTAGAATACTGCAAAATACTTTCACCCCCGATTTGAGTCCTTTTCCATCAGGCTTTATTTAATTAGGCACCAGCTTTTCTGTTCTTCCTCTTCTCTATTTTATCTTCTTTTCTCTGCAGGTAATCAGAAGGTCCTCCTCCTTCTATTCCTTCTCCTTCTAGTCCTCTTCCTCCTTTTTCTCCTCCTCCTTTCTCCCTTCTTCCCCTCCACCTTCCTCTTCTTCTCTTTTCCTTTTTCTTTTTATTTTTTACTATTTTGCATAGCTCGATCAATGAGGTGGGGCTGGGTGGCTTCTGGGATTAACCATTGTGCTAAAGATGAACTAAAGTAATATAATAGTATTCTTGAAGACTATATTTTTAAGTCAAAGTCAGAAGTTACTGATTTCATATCATGGCCATGACAGTTCTTTGTTGGTGAGAAGAAGATAATGAAAGTGTTTTCTCATTTGTCTAGGGGAGGACGAGGAAGAAACGAATGTAATAGTTCTCAGCTATCCTCAGTACTGCCGGTACCGCTCCATGTTAAAACGCATCCAGGATAAGCCATCTTCTATTCTAACAGACCAATTCGCATTGGCCCTGGGGGGCATTGCAGTGATCAGCAAGAACCCTCAGATCCTGTACTGCCGGGACACATTTGACCATCCGACTCTCATAGAAAATGAGAGCATATGCGACGAGTTTGGTGAGTGAGATCTGTGCATGTGTCTGGTTTCTGTCACTTGATGAGAAGAGCAGCAGGGATGGGTATTGGGGCTTATTTTCACAAGACCTATGTACCACCCTCTCCTCCCATCTCCTATATGACTGTGGCATAAGGCATCCTTGTCTCCTAGGTGCCTCTGTTTACCAGAGTAAAAGATTTGTCCTTGAAAAGTTGTTGCACAATAGATTAGGCAGTTGTTTGACCTTGAAATTGAACTTTAAGAGGAGACACTTCCAAGTTAGTTCTTTCTTCACAGGTGTTGACTATTCAGATATATATATATATATATATATATATATATATATATATATATAGATTTGATCAATCACTCCTTTTTCCACCATTAAGAGAAACTTTTGAAATGATCCAGGTATAGCTGTCTCAGTATAATAAAATAAATAGATAGAAAATAGAATGATATTGCCCTTAGCTACTGAGCTACGCACGTATCTGTGTCTGCATCTCTGCCTAGCTGACAGCTCATGCACTTGGGCGACTTTGCATGATGGGTGAATAACCGTACGTACGCCCAAACCGCATCGTTCATATCTTCACTTTCTCGTGTGTTAGTTGGAGAGATTTCAGTCATATCAGTGTTCATCAATAGGCCAGGTGGGACACCAGAATACCCTGGGGTTAGCAAAATAGTTTAAGTAGTCTTGGAGGGGGGCCTACATATTTGCCATGTGTGAGACCTAGATTTAAGCCCAGTCCCTATCACATCCGAGGAAGCGTTGGTTCTCTGATGGGAGGCGGGGGGTTACAGTTCAGTAGTCAATACGTGAGTACCATTCCTCATCTCCCTGTGATAGGTATCTGTAAAACACTCTCACCCCCAACTTAGATTATTTACCATCATCCATCAGGACCCCCAAAGCAGCCCCAGTCCATTCTCTTCCTTCATTTCCCAGAGTCCTTTGCTTTGGTGTAAAACATCAATTCCAGTCCAAACCTAGTTTGTGTTTTCCTTTTCTGTCCTTGTTTCTTAAATTTCACATATGAATGAGATCATCTGATATTCAACCTTCTCTTTTTGGCTTAACTCACTTAGCATGATGCATTCCTGCTGTATCTGAGACAAAGCAAAGGAGACAGCTTTATCATTTTAACAGCTGTTTAATATTCCATTGAATGCCACACCTTTCTTAGCCATTCATCTTGTTGGACATTTTGGTTGCTTCTAGGTTTGGGCTATTACACATGGTGCTTCTATGAACATAGGTGCACATGATCTCTTCGGATGGAAGTGTTTGTTTCCTTTGGATATACCATCAGTAAAAGAGTTGCTAGGTAATAGGGTCAGCCCATTTCTAGTGTTGTGAGAAGTCTCCAAACTGTTTCCCACAGGGGTTCGACCGATTTGCATCTCCCCCACCTCAGCAGTTGATTGTTACTGTCCCTTCTAAAGTATGATAATCTCACAGGTATAAAATGATACCTTATTGTTATCTTTACATTCCTCTGATAACCTGTGACTTTCAGCATTTTTTCATATATGTTTATTGTCTCTTTGGATCTCTTCTTTGGTGAATATCCTGTTCGTGTCCCCTCCCCACTTTTGGATGGGGTCATTTGGTTTTTGTTGCTATATTTGGTGAATTCTATTCCAAATCCTCTGTCTTTCTTGACACTCAAAAGGTTTCTAGGTAGCTAACCCAAAATAAAACTGAAACTATGCATTCTCTCACTGGAAAATATTCAAAATTATAATTTCACAATGTGATATAATGAAAAAAAATATTTTAACCTTTTTGTCTAATTTAGGAGTTATTAGTCATTGAGTTTCAAAGCTGTTGCATCTAGAATTGGTAATAGGAGTTCCAATTTAACAGAGATCACAATGGTTGTTAAGAGTTACTAAATTGGTTTTAAATGTTCTCACAAACACAAGCATCTGACTTTTGAATGTTTTCCCAAACTTTTTTCTGGTACAGCTAATTTTAATGATGTTTTTTCTTCTCCAGTGGAAGCTTTCATTTGGAATAAACATATCTCTAAAGAGCTACATGGCTAGTTTAATAATTAGAGCATTCAGTTTCTTTAAGTTTGTACTTCTTATACTGAGTGTTTTTGTTGTAATGCTTGTAATACGTCAGCAAGAAAGCTTAGTTTGACCTGATTTGACCATCTTCACCAACATTCCTCCTGACTTCCCACTTTCAGTCCAACACCTCAGTTCCCAGAGAATACCTTTCAAATGCTTGAACTAATTATATTTGAAATCAACATGGGTTAAAGGGTTTGTTAAAATGCAGGGTTGGATTTCTCCAACTAACAGTTGGTGGAGGAACATAACTTTAATTAGTGACTAGCGTTAAACAAATGTTCCTAATATTAAACACTGCCAGATGACTGAAACACTTCTGTCAGATTACTGTCAGTGCCAGGGGGCCCACAGATGAATTTCTACACAGTATATATTCTGTACCAGGCGTTTGGTGACTTCAGTAATTGGTCAAATGTAATTTAGGTAACAGTATGCCTAGGCTGTAAAAATCAAATTTTATTAGCCATATCACCAGGTGGGTGAATGGTGAGATTGATGGCAAAGAGTTTATAGCATTTAGTAGCTATACCGTTGACACATGAAATTCATAAATAGCTATAAAATACCCTTCTCAAGGCCCTTCTCAAAAGGACAGTGTCTGCTTCCCTATGATTAAGTAATGTTTATTTTATTAACTAATATATATTTTGCTTTCTTCTACTAAAAGAGATTATGGTGTGAGAGTGGGAGGGGATATTCAAAATATATGTAAATCACAGTCCTCACTTGTTCTCTAAAGAATATACGTTTCTCACACCGAGAGGTTAACAGGAAAATCCAGTGATTGAGTATGTGGTGAGTTTTCCAGAAAGCAAGGGCAATAGGAATTTCACAGTGGCCTAAAGGGAGCAGTACGGGTTGGACATGATGATCACGGGGAGATGAGGGTGGGGGTATGTGTCATGAAAACAGCAGGTTGAATCTAGTTTTCTAAGGTTGTTTCAGATTGTTCATCTCTTGGAGTTATCTAGACCATTGAAAGCTCATGTCCTTAAAAAAATGAATGAATGAGGGAGTCTGGCAGTAGTACACCAGGTTAAGCCCACATAGTAAGAAGTGCAAGGACAGGCTCAAGGATCTCGGTTTGAGCCCCAGCTCACCACCTGCTAGGGAGAGGGTTACTTTACAGGCTGTGAAGCAGGTGTGCAGGTGTCTTTCTTTCCTCTTCTCTGTCTTCCCCTCCTCTCTCAATTTTTCTCTGTTCTAAGCAGCAACAACAACAGTAATAATAACACCACCAACAATGGAAAAAAGATGACTGCCAGGAGCAGTGGATTCATGGTGCAGGCATCGAGTCCTAGTGATAAGCCTGGAGCCAAAAAAAAAAAAAAACTAGTGAATGAGAGGCATACGCCCAGTAGAGCACACATTACAGTGTGCAGTGACCTAGTTTCAAGCTACCAGTTCCACCCTGCAGGGGTCAGCATCACAAGCAGTGAAGCAGTGCTGCAAGTGTCTCTATCTCTTCCTCTCTGTTTCTCCCACTGTGCTCAATTTCCCTATCTCTATCAAAAAAAAAAAAAAAAAAGAAGAAGGAGGAGGAAGGGGGAGAGGAGGAGAAGGAGTAGGAGGAGAAGGAGAAAGAGGAGGAGGAGGAGGAGGAGAAGGAGGAGGAGATGAAGGAGAAGGAGACGGACACGGAGAAGGAAGAGGAGGAGAAGAAGGAGAAGAAGAAGGAGAAGGAGAAGAAGAAGAAGGAGAAGGAGAAGGAGAAGGAGAAGGAGAAGGAGAAGGAGAAGGAGAAGGAGAAGAAGAAGGAGAAGAAGTAAAATTGCCACGAGGATTGGTAGATTCCTCATGCAGATACCAAGCCCCCCTAGTGGGGGGAAAGGAGACTGACTGAATGAATGAGCTTATGAATAGTTAATGTCCTTATTTTCCATGCCTTCACCCTAGGTTAACTATCAACCTCCTTGTAGGTTTGTCTACTTTTTGTCCCCACCCTCAGTAGACCTTGTTTTCTGGGTGGGTTTTATAAATGGTGTTTCTACCAGTAAGAC